>NC_054383.1:62979572-63157072 GCF_017654675.1 Xenopus laevis | reverse complement strand
AAAAAAACATTTTTCATGTCAAAGAACAATTCAATTGAAGTTGTCCATTCAGACCCTTGGGGGTCACACAGTGTAATTCGTATATCCAAAATGTCTCCCTTTTCAGTAGTAGTTTCTCAAGATGCCCTCCTCTGGGGGGCTTAAGCACACGATCAATGGGCATACACCTGAATTGGGATGGATCATGTCCTGCTTCCCGCCAGTGCTTCGCCACTGGTTGCTGGGCAATATCCTGTTTGCCAGGGTCTTTCTTAAGATTGGGATCCAATGCTGCCCTGATGCCTCGCCCTGTGCATGTTAATCCTATGCTTTAATGGCCTAATGGTCTTGCCGCAATAAATCAGACCACATGGGCATCTAATGATGTAAACTACCATCGAGGAGGTGCATGATAACCTATGTTTAATGTTATACTTTTTGCCAGTCCTTGGATGTCTGAATTCTGATCCCAATATTAGTGTGCCACATACTACACATCCTGGCATCTGTACACACCAGGACGGGTACTTAGAAAGTGTTGGGCTTGGGGCTGAGTGTATTTCCCCACAGGGTCTGATGGGCTGAGATATTCCTTAAGGTTAGTATTCCTGGAGTAACTGAATCATTGTCTTCGTGGAATTTTATTGCCTATACTCTCATCGTTGGATACTACCTCCCAATGTTTGAGTACGGATTTCCTAATGTCGCTACTGTAGGGGTTGTATGTGCTGACATAATACATGTCGTGACTGTTTTCAACTTTTACCCGATTGGCTTTTGGACATAATAGATCCTTCCTATTCATGGCCGATGCTGTGTTGATGGTTTCCCTGATCAGTACATTTGGATATCCCCTATCCAGAAATTTCTGCCCCATTTTCTCCAGGTCTACATCTTTCTGTTTGGGGTCACTATCTATGCCTACTATTCTCATCATCTGAGACTTGGGAAGTTATTCAATAAGATGCCTAGGGTGGTGGCTTGTGTAATGTAGTAGCGTATTCCTGTCAGTTTCTTTGGAGTATAACTGTGTATGCAATCCCTGATTGGATTTGTAAAGCTGGACATCAAGAAAATTAATCTCTTGTGAGCTGTAACTTAAGGTGAATTTAACAGGCGTATCCAGTTTTTTGAGATAATCAATGTACAATTCCAGTTGCTCTGATGTACCAGTCCATAGAAAAAAGATATTGTCTATGTAGCGCCAAAAAAGCTACCATGCCTTTTAAAAGTTTCATGACCATATATGTGTTTATTCTCAAACTCATGCATGAAGGCATTCGCATAGGCTGGCGCTACTCTTGAACCCATAGCGGTCCCTGTTCGTTGTAAATAAAATTGATGCTCGAATTTAAAATTATTTTTCCGTAAGACAAAATCAAGTAATTTCAGAGTGTATTCAGCTGGTGGACCATCGTAGCTGGAATTGTCAGTTATAAGACTCTTAACTGCTGTAATACCTGAATCATGTGGTATACAAGTGTACAGGTTTTGTACATCCATAGTAACCAACAGTAAACCATCAACATGCAAATCAATACTTTTGATGACATTCAAAAAGTCAGTAGTGTCCTTTAAGTAACTACTCGTAGCAGTAACGCACGGCTGTAACAGAACATCTAGGTACTGGGTAATTTTTTCATTCAGTGACCCTGTTGAGGCTGTGATGGGTCTACCTGGGGGCCTTTCCAAATTTTTATGTATTTTGGGTAATGTGTAAATTACAGAAAAAGTTGGACTATTAGGGATTAGAAATTCACCCATTTCTTTGGAGAAATAGCCTTGTGACGTCCCCATATTTATTAGGGCCTTCAATTCCTCTTTAAATTTACCTGTAGGGTCAAACGTGAGACTCTCATAATTGGCCGTGTTGGACAATTGTGTTAAGAGCTCATTTCTATAGTAGCTATAATCCATAATTACTATGGTACCCCCCTTATCTGCATTTTTGATGAATTTTTCTCTGTTAGATCTCAAAGATTCCATAGCCTCCTTTTCCAATGGGCTAAAGTTGCCCCTCCATTTTCTGTTATTCTGATAACAGGCCAATGCATTGTTCTTCAACAGTCTGTGGTACATATTACCCAAAATACATAAAAATTTGGAAAGGCCCCCAGGTAGACCCATCATAGCCTCAACAGGGTCACTGAATGAAAAAATTGCACAGTACCTAGACGTTCTGTTACAGCCGTGCGTTACTGCTACGAGTAGTTACTTAAAGGACACTACTGACTTTTTGAATGTCATCAAAAGTATTGATTTGCATGTTGATGGTTTACTGTTGGTTACTATGGATGTACAAAATCTGTACACTTGTATACCACATGATTCAGTTATTGCAGCAGTTAAGTCTTATAACTGACAATTCCAGCTACGATGGTCCACCAGCTGAATACACTCTGAAATTACTTGATTTTGTCGTACGGAAAAATTATTTTAAATTCGAGCATTAAATTTATTTACAACGAACAGGGACCGCTATGGGTTCAAGAGTAGCACCAGCCTATGCGAATGCCTTCATGCATGAGTTTGAGAATAAACACATATATGGTCATGAAACTTTTAAAAGGCATGGTAGCTTTTTTCGGCGCTACATAGACAATATCTTTTTTCTATGGACTGGTACATCAGAGCAACTGGAATTGTACGTGGATTATCTCAATAAACTGGATACGCCTGTTTAATCTCTTGTGAGCTGTAATTTAAGGTGAATTTATTTTCTTGACGTCCAGCTTTACAAATCCAATCAGGGATTGCATACACGGTTATACTCCAAAGAAACTGACAGGAATACGCTACTACATTACACAAGCCACCACCCTAGGCATCTTATTGAATCACTTCCCAAGTCTCAGATGATGAGATTAGTACGCATAGATAGTGACCCCAAACAGAAAGATGTAGATCTGGAGAAAATGGGGCAGAAATTTCTGGATAGGGGATATCCAAATGTACTGATCAGGGAAACCATCAACACAGCATCGGCCATGAATCGGGAGGATCTATTATGTCCAAAAGCCAATCGGGTAAAAGTTGAAAACAGTCACGACATGTATTATGTCAGCACATACAACCCCTACAGTAGCGACATAAGGAAATCCGTACTCAAACATTGGGAGGTAGTATCCAACGATGAGAGTATAGGCAATAAAATTCCACGAAGACCAAGATTCAGTTATTCCAGGAATACTAACCTTAAGGAATATCTCAGCCCATCAGACCCTGTGGGGAAATACACTCAGCCCCAAGCCCAACACTTTCTAAGTACCCGTCCTGGTGTGTACAGATGCACAGGATGTGTAGTATGTGGCACACTAATATTGGGATCAGAATTCAGACATCCAAGGACTGGCAAAAAGTATAACATTAAACATAGGTTATCATGCACCTCCTCAATGGTAGTTTACATCATTAGATGCCCATGTGGTCTGATTTATTGCGGCAAGACCATTAGGCCATTAAAGGATAGGATTAACATGCACAGGGCTAGCATCAGGGCAGCATTGGATCCCAATCTTAAAATAGACCCTGGCAAACAGGATATTGCCCAGCAACCAGTGGCGAAGCACTGGCGGGAAGCAGGACATGATCCATCCCAATTCAGGTGTATGCCCATTGATCGTGTGCTTAAGCCCCCCAGAGGAGGGCATCTTGAGAAACTACTACTGAAAAGGGAGGCATTTTGGATATACGAATTAGACTGTGTGACCCCCAAGGGTCTGAATGGACAACTTCAATTGAATTGTTTTTTGACATGAAATTTTTTTTGGCATAAATTATTGCTTCTTTAACCATCTTGCTACTTAGGGCTATATATGGTGCATTCCTCTTATAAAGTTCTCGTCTCTCCACTTTGCAGATATATTATGTATTTCTGGGTCTGAACTGAATACTTCTCGCTCTGTAAGTAACATTTGCATTTCTTTAAACTGCTTATATGTACAAGGAAGTTCTTTTGTTACTATGACCTTTTTTTTTTTTTTTTTTTTTGTGCTCCGGCCGGTGAATCAAATTATTGCACCAAGTTCTCTAATGAACTAAAAAGAACAAAAATACTTTTTTTCACTTTGCATTTACCGTATGACGTCATGTTGGCGCCAGAATTCACTCAGTGGGTGGGTATTTAAGCCATTGTTTGTTACACTACAATATCCTTGAAAAAGGTCCGCAGGTGGGACCGAAACGTATATACACACACTGTGTGTATATATTTGTGTGTGTGTATATGTAGGTGTATATATATTTAATTATTGGGCAGAATTGTGTTGGCTGTATTCTATGTTATATGAACTTTGAATTTGGAATTATATACAAGCAAAATGAGTGTGATAACATTTTCTGTAAAAAAGTTTTGTGTTTTTGAAATTGCATATTAACTGTAAATGTCTGATTCACTGCAGAAACGTAAAGCTGCTGACAACTACGAGAGCAGCCATTACTTCCCTGCCAAAGTTTTGCGGCCTCCACTGGGGCAGAGCCCCCCATCCCCACCGCTTCTTTTGCTCCCTCCTTCTCCTTCATCTGCTCCACCCACACCACCCTCTTCTCAGACACAAGTCCCACCTGCAAGCCGAGAAGAGCGAGCAAAGAGGCGTCAGCTTGCTAGAGAGAAAGAGAACCACCCAACTGGATGTGATCAGTCTGAAGGAGATCGTTTGCGGCTTAGGGGGCCCTACCTCACTGTCACTCTTCAGCGTCCACCAAAAGAATTAAGCTCCAGTTCCATTGTCCCCAAGTTACAAGCCATCACACCAAATCCACGTCAGCATATACGTGCAGTATCTCTACAGCATCATGATGAGGAACGAGAAGAAGAAGAAGAGGAAGAGGAGGAGGAGGAGGAAGAGGAAGAAGAGACCGAGAATAGTGTAATGCTGGGTCAAAGAAAAGACAACATATCAATGCAGAAGGATGTTTGGCTCTCTGTTTTCCATTACCTCTCACACGAAGAGCTTTGCATCTGTATGAGAGTGTGCAAATCTTGGTACAAATGGTAGGTGTTTTTTTTTTTTTCTAATAATGATGTGTAAATACAATATTCTCAGAAAATTTCACCGAACGCACACGCATGAGCACTGGGGAGCTGCACGTCCCCAGTGTTCCTCGGCAAGTGGCCAGCGGCATACCATCCCTAGTTAATTTGCCGCCTTTGTGGGCTTGCCAAAACAGCACCAGCTCCGTCACATACTTTCTACTGCAAAAGACTCTGCAGAAGGGAAAGAGAAAGGGTTAAATATTATTCTTAAAATCGTAGTCCTATTGAACCATGGTTATTAGCCCTCTGAAAAAGTAAATTTGTGTTTTACTACTACTACCACTACTACTACTAATACTACTACTATTACTACTACCACTAGGTACTTTGTTCACAAAGTGAACATAAAGCTCCAATACTTTAAGGAATAGATGTATACAGTTTTACATCCTCATATGTCAGTTTTGCCCAATTTTTACATAAAATAATTTATCTTGTAGATTATATACCTGTCGCCCATTGATTTTGGATCTTGTCCAATAGCATGGGTGCAGTTAGAAAAAAAAGAGCATTGCCTGGCACAGTAGCACTGACAGTGGACTTACATGGTTTATGTGTGTTTTGGGTATCCCATACAATTATGGAAACTATATAAACATTTTCAGTGTTTGAAAAAAAAGATCTCCCTTCCACATTTAGAGAGATGAAAAGAGATAATGAAGGGAGATACCTGCTCCTTAAAGGAAAACTATACCCCCCAAAAGGAATACTTAAGCAACAGATTTATATCAAATTGAATGACATATTAAAGAATCTTACCAAACTGGAATATATATTTACATAAATATTGCCCTTTTACATCTCTTACATACATAGTTACATAGTTAAATTGGGTTGAAAAAAGACAAAGTCCATCAAGTTCAACCCCTCCAAATGAAAACCCAGCATCCATACATACACCCCTCCCTACTTTTAATCAAATTCTATCTACCCATACCTATACTAACTATAGAGCTTAGTATCACAATAGCCTTTGATATTATGTCTGTCCAAAAAATCATCCAAGCCATTCTTAAAGGCATTAACTGAATCAGCCATCACAACATCACCCGGCAGTGCATTCCACAACCTCACTGTCCTGACTGTGAAGAACCCCCTACGTTGCTTCAAATGAAAGTTCTTTTCTTCTAGTCTAAAGGGGTGGCCTCTGGTACGGTGATCCTCTTTATGGGTAAAAAGGTCCCCTGCCATTTGTCTATAATGTCCTCTAATGTACTTGTAAAGTGTAATCATGTTCCCTCGCAAGCGCCTTTTTTTCCAGAGAAAACAACCCCAACCTTGACAGTCTACCCTCATAATTTAAGTCTTCCGTACCGCTAACCAATTTCGTTGCACGTCTCTGCACTCTCTCCAGCTCATTTATATCCCTCTTAAGGACTGGAGTCCAAAACTGAACTGCATACTCCAGATGAGGCCTTACCAGGGACCTATAAAGAGGCATAATTATGTTTTCATCCCTTGAGTTAATGCCCTTTTCCTAGTCACCCATGGCAGCTATTCACCAATGGGTTAAATCCTCTCACCAGGCCAATGGACAGGATCCTCCCCAAGCAATTTAAAAGCGCCCGCCCCCTTATACTCACTGTCTTTTTTTCCTGTCCACGGGCTGATGGTGCAGGTGGATGATTCCCAGCAGTAAGGGGGCTCTCTGCTCTCTCTCTCGGTTCCCCCTTACAGAAGCTGAGGTCCCAATAGCTCCCCCTGAGTTGGGGTTAGCAAGGAAGGGACCAGACAATTGCGTGGAGGCATCCTGGGTCCAGCCGTACCTCCCGTAGTATGCGGGTTAGGGAGGCGAAGGAGGTGTTGCGCAGTGTGGCGCCGAAACCGGAAGTGACGTCACAAATGCAGCGAGAACTTCCTATACTAGGCTGGATGGGCGGAAGTACCTCGGGCGCCATTTTGGATTCTGGCAGCATGGCGAACCGGAAGTGGGGGTTTTCGCGCCTGAGATGCGCCAAATAGTATTTTACTGCGTTTCAGGTAGGCAGGGACGCCCTTCTTATAAAAGTTTTTTCGCTACTTGTGACACTGGGTCCTGCAGGAGCCTGTTTATTCTGCTGATACAGGTATGTGCAGTAGGATTATGCTACCAGGAGTGTTTTTTTTTTTTGTCTAGGAGGTATACTAAAAGTTATGTTCTTATGCAGCACCGCTATGGAGTCGGGAATGCCGGGCAAACCACCTCACCCGAAAGGGAAAAGGTGAGACATGTCCTAATGCCTGTGTGCTAAGAGAGAGAGAGAATTGTGCAGGAGGTTAATATTTGTTTTTTTCTATATAATTACACAGCCTTCCTGCCACTGAAAAGAAAGACAAAACGCCAGAAAAGGCTACGTCAGTTCAAGCTCAAGGAGAACCAGGAGTGTCAACTTCTCTTGAAAATCAAGCTTTTGCTGAATCTTTGGCTGCGGTCATTAAGCAGGCGGTGGTGCAAGGTTTTCAGGAAGTAGCGACTTCTAAAAAGAGAACAAGACATGGTTACTCCAGACAAATAGATTCCCTTTCTGAGGTTTCGGAGGGAGAACTTTCGGAAGATTCAGAATTAGATTCTCCTTTAGGTTCGGAAGAAGGGGAGATTGACATGGAGGAGGACTCCAATTTTGATCTGGCAGTGATCGATCCTCTGATAAAAGCAGTTAGGCAGACACTGACCTTCCCCATGGAACCTGCCAAATTATCTTCAGCTGATAAGTTGTTCCCTTCTCTGAAGAAGAGGTCGGTATGCTTTCCAGTTCACGCCTCAATTAAAGATATTATTATGGCAGAATGGGAAAAAACAGAAAAAAGACCTCAGACTGCAGGAAAATGTCTTAAGAAATATCAATTTGCAGAAGAGGATTCGAAATTTTGGGATTCATCCCCTAAGGTGGATGCAGCGGTTGTGAGACTGGCAAGAAAGACCACCTTACCGGTGGATGATGCGGCAGCTTTCAGAGAACCGATGGAGAAAAAGATTGAATTTAATCTTAAAAAATCTTTTGGAGCAGCAGGGGCAGCCTGTAGACCAGCAGTGGCACTCACATCAGTGTCGCGAGCCTTAAAAGTGTGGCTGGCTGAGGTAGAAGAAGCAATCTCGTCTAATGTAAAAAGACCTAAAGTATTGGAAATGCTGGCTGACTGTAAATTGGCGGTTGATTTTATGTCAGAAGCTTCTATTGATCTAGTCCACTTTATGGCAAGATCCTTGGCACTATCGGTGGCAGCAAGGAGAGCGTTGTGGCTTAAACCTTGGGCAGCAGATGCAGCCTCGAAATCCAACTTATGCCAACTGCCATTTGAGGGAGAAATGTTGTTTGGAGAAAGATTGGATACAATCATCAAGAAGGTATCTGGAGGAAAAAGTGTGTTCCTTCCTCAGGAAGGTAGAAACAAAAGCATGAGGTTTGATGCATCTTTTCACAGAGAGAAGGAGAGATCATTTAGAACATCCAAACAATATAAGCCAGGGAAAGAATTTAACAGACAGTCGTCATGGAGATCGGGCCGTCAAAGCTCAAGTGGCAATTTCAGGAGATCTAGAGGTTTCTCCACCTCAGGCTCAACGGCTCAGCAGCAATGAGGGTGTCTTGGCTCAGACGAAAGTAGGAGGCAGATTGGCGCTATTCGCTCAAGTCTGGGCCAGAAACATTCAAGATCGCTGGGTATGCGATACAATAGAAAGAGGTTTTTGTTTAGAGTTTTCAAAAATTCCCAAAGAAGATTATTTTCTAAGTTCATCTTTGCCGGAGTCAGAAGAAGCGCAAAGTCTGTTCCAGGAGTACATGGATCAGCTATTTGCTTCCGAAGGCAAATGAAGTCGTTCCTCCTTTCGAAAGAAGAAAGGGGTTTTATTCAAGATTGTTAGAAGTAGTAAAGAAGGCTTCAGGCGCTATGAGGCCAGTATTAGACATGAGGAGTCTAAACAAATTTCTACAAAAAAAGAAATTCAAGATGGAATCCCTAGCATCAGTGATACAGGCGATCTCGGTTGGGGATTGGCTCACCAACATCGACTTGAAGGATGCGTATTTTCATGTGCCAATTTTTCAGGACCACAGAAAGTTTCTGAGGTTCGAAGTGGGAGGGGTACATGTGCAATTCAGATGTCTCCCATTTGGCCTGTCACAATCCCCAAGGGTGTTCACCAAGATTTTGGTGACATTAATAGCCGAATTAAGGAAGGAAGGAATTTCAGTCTTTCATTACTTAGGCGATATTCTGGTAACGGCAAGAACAAAGAGAGAGGCAGAGGTTCAAACAACGAGGGTGTTGGAATCGCTAGAGCTACACGGCTGGATAGTAAATTTGGAAAAGAGCAGTCTAGTTCCATCAAAGTCTCTCGTTTTTTTAGGAGCTCTTTTCCAGACACAAAGGAATTTGGTAAAATTCTAAAACAAAGGAAGATTATTCAGGCGGTAGAAGACTTCAGAAGTCAGGAAGTAGTCTCAGTGCGCCAGTGTTTGAAGATCGTGGGATTGATGTCCTCAACGATTCAGATCGTAAAATGGTCGAGGTGGCATTCAAGACCATTACAAAATTTTGTGCTCAGAAAAGTGAAAAACCCTCAAGAAAACCTACGGAAAAAATTGACTCTGTCTCAAGAATTAAAAGACGTTCTAAGTTGGTGGTGTATTACAGAGAATTTAGGAAGAGGTACCCCACTAGAGGAGCCAGACTGGATTACAGTTACAACAGATGCATCAGGAGTCGGCTGGGGAGCCTACATAGGAGATGTGTGCGTTCAAGGTTCTTGGGAGTTAAGTCATGTCTCCTCAAATGTCATAGAGTTAAAGGCAATAAAAGAGGCTCTATTGGCCTTGGCAGACCATCTGAAAGGAAGAAGTGTAAAGGTGTTTTCCGACAATACCACAGCAGTGGCCTATGTGCAGAAGCATGGAGGTACAAGAAGCCTGGTCTTGTCGGAGGAAGTAAAACCAATTTTTCAGTGGGCAGAGTCATGCCTAGAAAATATCACTGCAGTACATCTTCCAGGAATAGAAAACCATAAAGCAGATTTTCTAAGTCGGTCTCGTGGATCCAGGAGAGTGGAGTCTTCACGAGGATATCTTTCAAGATCTGGTAGATACTTGGGGAGTACCGGAAATAGATGCCATGGCTACCATTCACAACAGGAAGTGCAGAAGGTTTTTTTCCATATTCCCATGCGCAGAAGCAGAAGCCATAGATGGTCTAAGGCAGGACTGGTCAAGAGAGTTAATCTTTGTGTTCCCTCCAATTCCCCTGGTCTGGAAGGTCTTAAAGAAGATAGAGCGGGAAAAGGCCAATGCTATAGTAATAGCACCATACTGGCCAAGAAGACCTTGGTTTCCTCTACTACACAGACTGTCCTTAGGACAGCCCAAGCAGATTCCGAGTTTCCCAGGTTGGTTGACTCGGGGATTAGTTCAGTTTCACAAGGAAAATCACCTTTGCTTGACGGCCTGGAGGTTGAGAGGAGGAGACTGAGAAAACTAGTGTGCAAGGAGAAGTTAGTAGATTTTCTGTTGAATGCAAGGAAAAGATCTACATCTACACAATACTATAAGATCTGGGAGACGTTTGTGAGATCTATGGTGGCAGAGGGGCGAGACCCAGGTTGTCCTTCAGCATCTATGGTGGTTGATTTTTTGTTCGCTGGTTATGAGAGAGGCCTTCATTTAAGTACCCTCAAAGTGCAGGTGTCGGCTATTTCAGCACTCTCAGGAAAAACTTGGGCGGTGGATCCGTTGGTCCTGAGATTCTTCAATGCCTTTAAGAGGGTAAAACCACGGATCCGAAGCTTTTCACCTCCCTGGGACCTTCCGTTTGTCCTAGACAGTTTGACAAAGCCACCTTTTGAGCCTTTAGAAGACGTTTCCTTATGGAATCTTACACTAAAAGTTGCTTTTCTAGTTGCCGTGACGTCAGCATGCAGAGTGGGTGAGCTGGCAGCATTATCAGCTCTAGAGCCATTCACAGTAATTTATGAAGACAAAGTGGTTTTGACTTCCACATGGATTTAGAGGTTACACTTCCTTCATTTTGTCCTTCGCCAAAGTCAGAAAAAGAGAGACAATGGCATAAACTTGATTTGGTCAGAGCCCTCACAATATACCTGGGGAGAACAAAATCATGGAGAAAGTCGGATCATTTGTTTGTGATTCCTGGTGGTTTCAGAAAGGGGAAAACTCCATCTAAGAAGACGAGTTCTTGGATAGTGGCAGCAATTGCAAAGGCGTACAATGCAGCTGGCAGGAAGGTTCCCCGGGGTTTGAAAGCCCATTCCACCCGAGCTCTAGTAAGTTCCTGGGCGATGGAGGCCAAGGCATCGCCAGAAGCGATTTGCAAGGCGGCGAGATGATCCTCCATCAATACATTTATTAAGCATTATAGATTGGATGTTCTTTCCTCCCAGGAAGCAAGATTTGGGAGAAAGATTTTGCAGTCTGTTGTGATTATATCAAAATAAAGTGTGTTATGTTACTGCATTATGTGTCAAGTCCCTCTCTGTAGCTTTGGTAGTTCCCATTGGTGAATAGCTACCATGAGTGACTAGGAAAACAGGAAATTTTTTATTACTTACCGTAATTTCTGTTTCCTGGTCACTTTCCATGGCAGCATTCACCAAAAACTACCCACCCCTTTTTTTTTTTTTTATATGTGAGCTGTTCAACTAAGACAGTGAGTATAAGGGGGCGGCGCTTTTAAATTGCTTGGGGAGGATCCTGTCCATTGGCCTGGTGAGAGGATTTAACCCATTGGTGAATGCTGCCATGGAAAGTGACCAGGAAACAGAAATGACGGTAAGTAATAAAAAAATTTCCTGTTTTTTATGCAAGACAGAACTTTATTTGCTTTAGTAACCACAGATTGACACTGCCCAGAATTAGACAACGTGTTATCTACAAAGACCCCTAGATCCTTCTCATTTAAGGAAACTCCCAACACACTGCCATTTAGTGTATAACTTGCATTTATATTATTTTTTCCAAAGTGCATAACCTTGCATTTATCAACATTGAACCTCATTTTCCAATTTGCTGCCCAGTTTTCCAGTTTAGACAAATCACTCTGCAAAGTGGCAGCATCCTTCATGGAACCTATAGTTCTGCACAATTTAGTATCATCTGCAAAAATAGAAACAGTACTTTCAATGCCCACCTCCAGGTCATTAATAAACAAGTTGAAAAGCAAGGGACCTAGTACAGAGCCCTGCCGTACTCCACTAACAACACTGGTCCAATTAGAAAATGTTCCATTTACCACCACTCTTTGTAGTCTATCTTTTAGCCAGTTCTCTATCCATTCCTTAATTTAACCAGTAACCTTTTGTGTGGCACTGTATCAAATGCTTTAGCAAAGTCTAAGTAAATCACATCCACTGCCATCCCAGAATCGAGGTCTCTACTTACATTCTCAAAAAAAGAAATTAAGTTAGTCTGGCAAGATCTATTACGCATAAAACCATGCTGGCACAAACTCATAGTATTATGATTTGCTATGAAGTCCAGTATCTTATCCTTTATTAACCCTTCGAAAAGCTTTCCTACCACTGACGTCAGACTAACTGGCCTATAGTTTTGAAGCTGAGAACGGGATCCTTTTTTGAATAGAGGCACCACATTAGCAATTCGCCAGTCTCTTGGCACTATGCCAGATCTCAATGAATCCTGAAAAATTAAGTAAAGAGGTTTGGCAATCACACCGCTAAGCTCGCTAATTACCCTGGGATGAATACCATCCTGCCTTGAACCACCATTTTGTGACTCTATCTGTGCTGCCTCAGTGATCACCTGACCAGAAATACTACAACACTAACTGTAACAGGAAGAAGTGAGGAAGCAAAAGGCAGAACTCTGTCTGTTAATTGGCTCATGTGACCTTACATGTGGTTTGAATGTGTGCACAGTGAATCGTACGATCTCAGGGGGTGGCCCTTATTTTTTAAAATGGCAATTTTCTATTAATGATTACCCAATGGCACATACTAATAAAAAAGTATATTATTATGATGGTTCATTTACATGAAGCAGGGTTTTACACATGAGCTGTTTTACTCAGTATCTTTTAATAGAGACCTACATTGTTTGGGGGGTATAGTTTTCCTTTAATGGGGATGTAAATACAAAAAAATAAAATCCCATTTTTACTTTAATGAAAAAGAAACTGATTTTATAAGAAACCTAACTGTATGCAGTGAAGTTCTACCTTCATTTACTTGCTCTGACTCCTGCAGATAGGAAACTTTAGATGGTCCCTTACTGCTCTGCAGGGAAATGATCATACTTTCAAACGGCAGGGGGGAGGGACTTCCAGAACTCGAGCAGCTTTGTTTGTTTCCCTGTAGAACAGCTGGTGACCATGTAGAGATTTATATCTGCAACAGTCAGCAAGTAAATGAAGTGGGAATTTCACTGCATACAGTCAGGTTTCTTCTAAAAACTGTACAGATTTTTTAATTAAAGTATATTAGGGGGAGCACATGCATGGTCTTGGTCTTGCAAAGATGTTTAACAAACTTACAAGATGTCCCCTTGTGGCCAAATTTGAAAGCATAAATCATTTGTTTTATTAGGCTTTTGGTGCAGTAAGTTCAAGTCTATGTGCTGTATACAAAATACAGAATTTCTAGCATTATTCTGTTTTAAACTTTAGTTTCCCTTTAAAGGAAAAGTTTTCTCATCAAACGAAGCCTAAATAAACTTTATCCAGCAATTTCTAAAAATTCTGGCTGCATACACTGAATCTCTTGTTAAAGGGGTGTTCATCTTCCAACACTTTTTTTCAACTCGGTTGTTTTCAGATAATTTACCAGAAATGAACTTTTTTCAGTTACATTCTATTTTCTATTTGTGGTTGTTTTTTTAAAAATTTTTCTAATATTGAAGCTTAATTAACCCGTGGGACCCAGGTTAGGATTAATGTGACTTCCACACAATGTTCGTGCTAAACTTAACCCTGCACCCACCCTGCCTACAGTGCCCCGCTTCTAACCTCCAGTCATGGCTTTTGATAGACATATGACTGCATGCCCTGCCCCTTCTGCGACATCAAAGCAGGGCTGTGGATCTATGAATATAGAAGTGCATCTGGTTAGGTGTGAGTGCTGAAGGGCCAGGTTAGGACCAGGTATGGGTGGACTTTTTGTCAACCTTCGGATCACTACCACAGATGCTGCTGAGAAATGTATCAACTAATGTAGCAAATTGTAACAGTTCAGAAACTGCACCTGGAATACTGAACTGCCAGACTGAAACACTAGAAACAGGAATAGTAAATATTAAACTTTAGTTTTGGAAAAATGATTCTTTGGAAATATTTGAAAAAATGGAAAGCAATTAAAAAAAAGTCTTTCTGGTGAATAATCTGAAAAAAATGTTTGGGTTGAACAACCCTTTTAAATCCATTATTAGACTCTGCTACCACTAAGGGAGTTTATTAAAGTTTATTTTTGTCCTGAGAGACCAATTAGTTGCGCTAGTTAGGCAGTAAACTAAAAAAGAAAGAGATTATCTTGACTCAAATACATAATCTTGAACAAACACACAAAGGAAGTATAGCCCAGCAAACACATTTAGCTTTGGAACAAAAACCACTGCAACTTAGTTCTTCTATATGAAGTGCAGACTTAAGCAATACAAATTTGGACAGAAGTATAACATATATGTTTGCTGGGATCTTAAAAAAAAATTAGCCCACATATCTCATACCATACATGTTTTGGCTACGCCCATTTTTTGGCCACACCACCTGATTACCATGTTAATTTTACAAATTGTAAATAAGCCGTATCACTTTAAATAGGCAGGGAGAGCTGTATTGCAGTCCCTACTAAGGAGATGTAAAAATTTGTAGTACAACTGGCTTCCCTCCACAGGTTATTAAACTACAACTCACTGCTAGGGTTGGCACCTTTTTTGGAAAAAAATACCAGCCTTCCTATATTTTGTTTTTCTCTATAAATAGCATTGGCATCAAACAACATTTTTAGCGGCCAGGCCGGTAAAATACCGGCCAGGTGGCAACCCAACTCACAGCCTTGGCTCAGGGCTAGTTGGGGGAGAGGAGAGAAAAGAACCTGCGCCTGATACTTTGATGTCAGAAAGAGTGAGATTATTGACACACACACAGTTACACACACACACACACACACACACACACACAGTCACACACACACAGTTACACACACACCCTGTAACACACACACTGTAACACACACACACTGTAACACACACACACACACACTGTAACACACACACACACACACACACACTGTAACACACACACACACACACTGTAACACACACACACACACACTGTAACACACACACACACACACTGTAACACACACACACACACACACACACACTGTAACACACACACACTGTAACACACACACACACACTGTAACACACACACAGTAATTAGGGTTGCCACCCGGCCGGTATTTTACCGGCCTAGCCGGTAAAATACCTGCCAAGGCCGGGGCCAGTATTACAAATTTACCGGCAATGTAGCTGCCGGGAAATTTGTAATACGATCAAAAGGAGCCCTCGGCCTGCCCCCAACCCCCTGCATCTTAACTTTTCTTTTGCCTCTTCTAGCGCCCGCGTGTCTCCGTTGTGTGGCCCTGCCCTTTTGACATCATGCCCCGCCCATTTTGACGTCATGCCCCACCCATTTGAGGCCCCACCCCCCAGCAGCCGGTAAAATTTTTTATAAAAGGTGGCAACCCTAACAGTAATACACGCTGTAAGTGTATTATGAGCTGTCATGGGAGGAAACATTCAACTTATTCTGGAGCAATATTCCACCGCTCTCCAGCCCGTATGAAATAATTGATGTCAATCACTGTTGTGCTTCATTAAAGCCAAGCGCCCTTTCAGGGAATCAGACTAACAGAGCTCTACGCGCACAGTTTCTCCTCCCGGCACAAAGACAAGACACACACTGTAACTGACACACACTTGCCGGGTTGCACTGCATCCTGCCTAAATCCACCCCTCCCCCACGCAGTAAGCCAGTTACTCATACATGCATACAGTTCCAGAGTTCCAGCACAAACAGGCCAGCAGGCCACCACCATGATGAACAGCATGTTTCCTTTACCTGAGCCCCCTGCACTACATAACGCGAGTCAGCAGCCGGGAGAGAGGGAGGGCGGAGTTTAGGTCTAAAAGAACTCTGTCCAGGCATGCCTCTCAGATGACACTGAAGCACAACTCTGTAGGTTCCACCACCCAATGGCGCTGAGGTTAGAAACTTTTTTTTTTGTTGTTTTGGCTGTTGAGAAAGTCGGGAATTTTAAGCGCAATAGTGGGACAGCGGGTTGAGCTGTCAAAAGCAGGACTGTACCGCTGAAAATGGGACGGTTGGGAGGTATGATATCTCTAGGGTATTGTCCCTATCTTTTCTGAATAGCTGCTAGGGTTACTATCCTAATAAAAAGGTGTTAAAAAAAAAAGCTTTAGTTCCTCACATTTTTATGCAATCTGTTTGTTCAACTCACTGAATTAAAGCTGAAAGTCCGCAGTGCAACTGCATCAGATTTGTTTAATTTAAAATTAATTGTGGTAATTTACAGAACCAAATGTCTTAAATTACAAACATATTTGCTAGCTGTACTTAAAGAGATACTGACACCAGAAACTATGCCTTTTTACATCATAAAACTGACTTTGTATGCTACTTATAATTTTGCCATAAAGTATTTGCCCAATGCTTTTAGATTACCTATCTGGTCTATGAGGGGGCTGCCATATTTGTGCAGCAATGAGTCCATTGGTATTACAAATTTTAACTGAAAGGCTAAGGTTGGACAGTCAGGTTGGCAAAACAGGTTTAGGAACTTCAACTAACAATTACTTACAAAAATAAACCTCTTTGCAAAAAACCTGACAGCATGACCTATTAGGTCATTTTTAATGTACATTTATATTTTAAAAAGTAGTTTTTTAGTGTCAGTATCACTTTAAATGAGAAGAAAAGTGATTTATACTTGGGGGTGCCAAAAGTTAGGCACCTGACACTCCTGGCCAGTGCTCCTATCAGCAGAAATCTGCACCGGCTGGGGTCTAAGCGTTTCAAATTTCCCAGCGCAGACGCAAGCACAGTAGAATGCAATAGGCGACTTTTTTGTTAAAGTTCAGCTTGTTACAGAAAGAGGATCGCTCTGTGCTGCTCTTTGGAGGAACCCTGGGCCGGTGCAGTTTTCTGCTGATCGTGTCAGGTAAGCAAATGCAATCACATGGGGGTGCATAACTTTTGGCACCTGCAATCATAAAGATTTCTTCTGCTTTAAGGATATTGGTAAAACAATCAAACAAGATTTAGTAACACTATACCCCCAAACAATGTAAGCTTCTGTAAAAAAAAAAAAAACAACTTCTAAAACAGCTTATATGTAAATCCCTGCTTCATCTAAATAAACCATTTTCATAAAAATTTATTTTTTTAGTAGTATGTGTCACTGGATAATCCTAAATAGAAATTTAAGTACTAAGGTCCGCCCCCTGAGATCTTATGATTCACAGTGCACACAAACAAACCAAGGGCACACATACATGTTAGGTCACATGAACCAATTAATGGCCAAAGCTCTGTCTTTTATGCCCACACTTCTTCCTGATTTAGTTGGAGCTGCATTATTCAGGTGATCTCTGAGGCAGCACATAGTCTATGACAAAATGGTGGCTCAATGTAAAAGATGTAGAAGTTCAATATTTACTCCAGTTTGGTAAAATTCTTTAATAAGCTACTCAATATGATATAAATATCTGTTAGTCAAGTATTCTTTCTGGGGTACAAAAAACTATTCCACCTTAAATGATACACTCACTTTTGCAACTTTTACATGCAGTGAAAGCTGTAATTCCACAAAAATGTAGAATATATTGGAAAACTGGAATAAATGACACATATAATACAAAACAAAATTAAAGAATACTGGGCTATATTATAGAACTTGCAACCCCCCGCCCAACTTATGTACCCTTGTCCCCATTGAAAATCTTCAAATAAAGAATATATAAAGAACAGTTATAAAAATATGCCATAGGTAATTGCTTGTGTCTTCTTAATACATCATTAATAGCTGCCTCTCATTTCTGGGTACATTACAGTGGGCTCAATGCCCACAAAGTATCTTGTGTGTCATTGCCATAAGGCAATGCATTTTCCCACAATTACGTGTTTTAAAATACCTGTGGTGATTTACATTGCAGCAATTTGCAGTAAAAAGACCCGCTGTGTCATTTTCCAAAACCCATTGAATATACCTTTATTAATGTGTATATTAAAGTGTATTGGGAAGCTGTTTAGAATTACAATTCCTTTTATGGAAGACCTAGTTAGCAAATTAGATGTAATTGAATTTCTTTTAAGTATTTGCATTGGTAGATTCTGGAAGTTAACAAAGTGGAATTTTTACTCTCCATAAGCTGAACAATTCAAATCAATGAGAGGCTTTTTTTGTGAATTTGAAAAGCCTTTGTATAGCATCAATAGGCAGGCTAATCAGAAGCCAGTTTCGTTTCTAGTTATTATTTTTGTTTTATTTTGACAATGTTATAGTAATGTTTTTGATCTTAAAGAAATGGAAGGGGAGGGGGGAACTGGTAAGTTGGGAGCATTTCATTGTTGTTGTTTTTTACTAGCATCATTATAATTATTATTATTTTTTTGTATTCTCATTTGGTATCTAACCTCACTAATATGTAATGAAGCAGATGTTTATATGTTACATTTTCTTATCAGTAGTTTTATGTTTTAGCTTTAGTATATAATTTTTCAGTGCAAATTTGCTCAAGTATGGTAGTAACATGTCATACACGTTAACCTGCTTTTCAGGGGCTGTGACAAACGTCTCTGGTCCAGGATTGATGTTAGTCGTTGCAAGTCTCTAGTACCACAGGCACTCAGTGGTATTATTAAACGACAACCTGTATACCTTGACTTGAGCTGGACAACTGTGTCAAAGAAGCAACTTATATGGCTTATCAACCGGTTGCCAGGTACTATGATTGGTGGAAGTTATCTTATTATCAATAGTAAGAAAAAGAAATTTTGATGCACTGTCCTTCACATAAGTTGAAATGGTTTGTTTAGACAAATAGATCTGTGTACCCTGAGCCCCCCTTTGACCACTGTATGGTAGTTAAGCCACTGCCTGCAAATCCTCTTTTACTTGTACGGCCCTACCTGTCATTACAGGACGATTGGGGGTTACGTTGCTCCTCTCTGGAGGCAAGACAAACTAATTGATTCTTTCCAGTCTACTCCTTCCTGCTGTCTCCACCTCCTCCTCAGTTTTTAGTTTGTCCTGCCTAGGAGGCAGTTTTTTTTCCTTCTCCTGCAAGTTTTTAATTAGCAAAGAAAAGATTCATCATCTAACCTTTCAGTTATAACTTGAGCGCTCTCTGACTCACTTGTGTGCAGATTGAGCCCGGTGTACACTGATTCAACCAGGTGTGCTCCCAGTTCTATGAACTACCAGGTTGGCCCTGGAGGTGACTTTTACCCTACATTTCACGCTCACTTATAGCAGTTGGTTGAGACCCACAGGTGCGCTCCCCTGCCTAATGGTGCAGACCTATGTAAGGGCAACATAAGTGCTTTCACTATATGTTTAGCAGGTTGAGCCTACCCAATACTACATTGTTAAGGGGGTACACGCAGAGCACCAGCCTATTTGGAACAGGAGAGATCCTGCGTTCCATGCACTCGGTGCGTTCCACTGCGAAGTCATTTTGCAACTGGATACGCAAGATTTTGCATCAGATAGCGGCGGCAATTGTAAACCACGCGCGTACGAGTTGAGGCAGCGCAGACAAGGTCCTTAGTGAGTTACCGCTACATACCTGAGACTCAAACAGCTTAACGGTCAGTATTACACTGCACTTATAAGCAATAGTGTGGAGCAGCATGGCATCAGCTGATGAGGAGTTAGTCTCCTTAATTGAGGAAATAGACTTACAGGATAAACAGTGCAAGATTAAAGCAAGAGTAAAGAAAGCTTCTAAGCCAGCAGTGAAGCACAAGGAGCATTCCCGCTCTGCTTCTCCAATTAAACCAGACTTTTCCACACATTTATTCCACTAATAAAATCACTACATCAGCCATAGTGTTTACTAATCCAGACGGCATTGCTCAGGCAATAAACATGCAACAATCTGCTGCAGCAGGCTCATCCTCACAGGCATCTACAGCAGCCAGCAGCACAGGCCCCTGCTGAAATAGCACAATTTATGACTTGGTTTCAGTCCACCATTCAGGCTACACTGGACCAGGCAATAAGCAAACATCCAGAGGCCCAGGACAGTAAAGGCGTAAAGAGATTACGCAAGTGTTCCCATTCCCCTGTATCAGAGGATGAGGACCTTAATATATTGCACGACTCACCAGAGGAGTCAGGCGCATGCTCAAGCTCAGATGAGCAATCCTATTCAGATACACAATTTACATCCTCAGAGGACCATATTTGCAACGTTAGAAATTAAAGAGGAGCAAGTGTCCCTATCAAAAGCGGACAAAGTCCTTGGCAAACGCGCCTAAGCGCCCTAGAGCATTTCCAGTATGCAAGACCATGTGTAAGGTCATCTACTCAGAATGGTCACAACCAGACAAAAAGGGTAACATAACCCAAAAATTCTTTAACAAATACCCGGTGCAAGAGGACTATAAAGTATGGGATAAGATCCCTAAAGCAGATCCATCCATTGTCAGACTATCTCGTAATACCATGTTGCCGGCAGAGGACGCAGGTTCGCTTAAGGAACCAATGGACAAAAAAATGGATATAGCCTTAAAAAAAGGTTTTCAGAGCTCAGCAGCTGTTTTAAGGCCTGCAGTGGCCTCTCCTACCGTTGCCAAGACAGCACAGTATTGGTGTGAAGAGCTTATACGCTCACCACTCACCAGTCCACACGCATTCACTGAAGCAATATCAAAGATCAAGTCAGCTTTCACGTTTCTAAGGGAAGCTGTAGACATAGCTAGACTCTCAGCCAGAGCTTCTGCAGCCTCAGTGGTAGCTCGCAGAGCATTATGGTTGCGACAGTGGTCAGACAACACAGCTTCTAAACATAGGCTGACATCCCTAAAATTCACAGGTTCTCAGTTATTCGGCACTGAACTAACAAATCATTTTGGATGTCACAGGGGGTAAAGGAGCATTTTTACCCCAAGCTAAATGCCCTAGACGCAAATTCCATCTGAGGAATTACCATCACGCACCATGGAATCCAACCAACACGCAATCTAGAGCGCTCTGCCTCATGGCAGCAAGCATAGAGGCCATTCCCTTTGCAAGATCACATCTTCGACCTCTACAATGTTTCTTTCTATGTCACTGGAACAAGGACCATCAGGATCTCTCTCAGATCCTTCCACTATCTGCCTCAACCAGGCACAGCCTAGACTGGTGGGCTTCACTGCCACGACTACAACAAGGCAGATTATGGGATCTTCCAGTACAATATATCATAACGACGGATGGAAGCTTTAGGGGGTGGGGAGCCTCTTGGCCCCCGAGAGTCTGTCAAGGGAGGTGGTCAGATCAGGAGTCCAGCCTCCATATCAATGTTCTAGAAATCAGAGCAGTCTTCAAAGCCCTCACACACTGGCAGCTGCTGCGAGACAGACATGTACGGATACAGTCAGACATTGGCACTACCGTAGCATATCTCAATCGCCATGGGGGCACAAGAAGTGCATCTGCCTTAAAAGAGGTAACCAGAATCATACAGTAGGCAGAGAAGAACAGTAGCCATATATCTGCGATATTCATTCTTGGGGTACAGAACTGGCAAGCAGACTACCTCAGCAGGCATACCCTGGACCCCGGGGAATGGCAGCTAAAACCCCGAAATTCCCGACTTATCGCAAGGACCAGCATTAGCAGACAACATTCACAACCTGAACTTGACTGCATGGCTATTGAATCCCAGCTATGGCGACAAAGGGGTTTTTCATCAATAGTCACTAAGACCCTCTTAGCTGCCCGCAAATCTACTACAGGCAGGAATTACTATCGTTCTTGGCAAAAGATTTTTTTATTGGTCGGAATCACAACAACTACACTGGGAACAGTGTAGTTCACCTCAGATCCTAGAATTTCTGCAACAGGGTCTAGATAAAGGCCTCAGTGTTTCAGCTTTAAAAGGCCAGGTATCAGCACTTTCTGCACTTATACAAAAACAGTGGGCGATGTTACCTGAATTTAAACAATATTTTCAAACACTAATTCACCTTCATCCTCCTCCCAAAGATCCAGTTCCACCATGTGACCTTAATCTTGTACTAAAGGCTCTCCAGCAGGCACCTTTTGAACCCATGGACATAACAGATATCAAGTTTCATGGAAGGTCGCATTTCTACTAGCCATTTGTTCAGGGCGAAGGGTTTTAGATCAAGACAAAGCAGTGATGCGCACAGTTCCATCTTACCTGCCAAAGGTTACTTCAGCCTTTCATATAAATCAGGACATAGTCATTCCATCCTTCTGTCCCAAACCAGAAAATGAAAAGGAACATCAGCTTCACAAGCTAGACGCAGACAGAGCATTAAAGTTCTACCTTAAACGGTTATTTCTTTCAGAAAGTCAAACTCTCTGTTAGTACTGTTCGGGGCCAACCGAAAGGGCCATCAGGCATCCAGAGCTACTTTAGCTAGATGGATAGTATCCAGTGTTACATATTCCTACTCTAGAGAATAGAGTAAGAGCCCATTCTACCTTCTTGGGCATTGCACAACTCGGCGTCCCCTGACATGATTTGTAAGGCAGCTACTTGGACATCGATACATTTTAAAAATTCTATAAACTAGCTGTCCTTGCCTCTTCAGAAGGGGCATTTGGCAGGAAGGTGCTACTAGCAGCAGTGGCACCCAGTCCTGCTTCTCAGTTTTTTTTTTTTATCTTATCAATGAGATCTGCAGTTACAATTATGTTATAGTTTTTTTTGCCCAGCCCAATTTTTAGGACGGCTTTGGGACATCCCCAATCGTCCTGCACTGACGGGTAGGGCCGTACCAGTAAAAGAATATTTTCTTACTTGGAAAATCGATTTCTCGTAGGCCTGTACTGTCAGTGCAGCATTCTGCCCAATGGTAGGGTTCTGTTTTTTTGCTGCTTGTCATAAAGTTAGCTACGTTAGATAAGTTCCTTAGGATAACCATCTCCTCCAGCAGGCTTTATAATGAAACTGAGGAGGAGGTGGAGACAGCAGGAAGGAGGAGACTGGAAAGAGTCAATTAGTTTGTCCTGCCTACAGAGAGGAGCAACTTAACCCCCAATTGTCCTGCACTGACAGTACAGGCCTACGAGAAATCGATTTACCAAGTAAGAAAATCTTCTTTCTCATCTGTTGATGCAGTGGGCCAATGTGGTGCCATATCCAAAGTAAATTTCATATTACTTTATTGGTACGTTTAGGTATGCTATTTTGCTTTAATCCTGTCTTAGTCCATGGATTATGACAGATTCACTTGCTATATTGCATTGTTAAATGACACCCCTGGGCCAGTGTTTTGTCTTGTTTATTAAAGAAGAGAATTTCCAGCCTGGTATGTAATTTTATTCATGGAGGCTGCCTAACAAAATGGAATATGAATTTGTCATGTATTTTAAATGTACAGTATACACCTTGGCACAATACTTTTTGTGTTGAAAATGTATTCTGTCCATTCTTGTAATTAAAGTAAAAATCCACATTTTCTGTTTTTTTGGGTTTTTTTTGTTATTCTAAAGCCCTAATGTTCTCTTTCCCTTTAAACGAAGGTGATTTGTCATAATGGAAATAATGAGCTCTGTGTAAACAAACCTTTTCCTTGGCTACAGCCTTTGTTGGGCATTGAGGTAAAGAGTAGCTTGCTATACAGAGGCTCCATTTATGGACTGGTTATTTGTTTTACTTGAAGTTAGGAAGTTAAAGTGGTTTCAATTTCATACTTCGTGCAAGCAATAACAGACTTTTTTTTTGTTCTTATTTAAACAATAGGCAGGTAATTTCAGCACATGTCCTTATCATTAAGCTGATAATATACTGCCGCCTACTGCATTAAAGATGTGGATCACCTTTAAGTTAACTTTTGTTATGATATAGAATGGCTAATTCTAAGCAACTTTCCAATTGGCCTTAATTTTTTTCTTGTTTTTTGATTATTTGCCTTCTCTCTATTTCCAGCTTTCAAATGGGGGTCACATTTATTATTATTGCTACTTTTATCATTCATCTTTCTTCAGACCCTCTACTGTTCATATTCCAGTCCCTTGTTCGAATCAGGACATGGTTGTTAGGGTAATTTGAACCCTAGCAACCAAATTTTCAAAATTGATTACTGGAGAGCTGCTGAATATACAGTAAAGCTAATAAACTTAAAAACTGCAAATAAAAAATGAAAAACAATTGCAAATAATATCACCCTCTACATCATATTAAAAGTTGATTCAAAGGAATTGTTTTGTGTAGAAATAAAAACTGGGTAAATAGATATATCTTGCAAAATAAAAAATATACAGTCAGATGAAAATGTTTCGGAACCCCTCTCAGCCTACATAATAATTTACTCCACTTTCAACAAAAATAACAGTGGGATGTCTTTCATTTCCCAGGAACATCTGAGTACTGGGGTGTTTTCTGAATAAAGATTTTTATTGAAGCAGTATTCCGTTGTATGAAATTAAATCAAATATGAAAAACTGGCTGTGCAAAAATTTGGGTACCCTTGTAATTTTGCTAATTTGAATGTGGGTAACTGCTCAATACTGATTACTGGCAACATCAAATTGGTTGTGCCCAGACTTTGTTACCCTGGGATCTACTCTCGACACATCGCCCTCATCAGGAGATCCACCTTGATAGGGGGGGATCTGCAGAGTAGCCCTTAGTGCTCAGCTCAACGGCCCCCGCTCTCCCTCCCTTTGTGCTGCTCTTCTCCTCTCCCTCCGTGCTGCTCTTCTCCTTTCCCCTCCCTCCCTTCGTGTTGTTCTTCTCCCCTCCCTCCGTGCTGCTGTTCTTCTCTCCCTCCTGTTCGTCTCTCCTCCCTTCCTCCCTGCTGCTCGTCTCTTCTCCCTCCCTGCTGCTCGTCTCTTCTCCCTCCCTGCTGCTCTTCTCCTCTCCCTGCCTTCCCTTCGTTCTGCTCCTCTCCCTCCGTGTTGCTCTTCTCCTCTCTCCCTTCAGCCTGCTCCTCTCCCTCCCTTCAGCCTGCTTCTCTCCCTCCCTTCGTGTTGTTCTTCTCCTCTCCCTCCCTTCAGCCTGCTCCTCTCCCTCCCTTCGTGCTGCTCCTCTCCCTCCCTTCATGCTGCTCCTCTCCCTCGATTCGTGCTGCTCCTCTCCCTCGATTTGTGCTGCTCCTCTCCCTCCCTCCGTGCTGCTCCTCTCCCTCCCTCCGTGCTGCTCATATCCTCTCCCTGCCCTCCCTTTGTTCTGCTCCTCTCCCTCCCCCCTGGCATACCCTGCCCGCGGAGCAAATGCCCCTAACTTGTTACTTACCCTTCTGCGCAGGTCCAGTCCAGGGAGTTCACAGACGACATCTTCTTCCACGCGATCTTCTTCCTGCTTTGACCGGCACATGCGCAGTAAGAGCATTTCGCCGGTACGATCTACTGCGCATACGCCAAAAGTACTTCGTGTCTTTTGGCGCATGCACAGTAGATCCGTACCAGCGAAATGCTCCTACTGTGCATGCGCCAAAACGCCGTTCAAAGCAGGAAGAAGATCGCGTGGAAGAAGATGTCGTCTGTGAACTGCCTGGACTGGACCTGCGCAGAAGGGTAAGTAACAAGTTAGGGGCATTTGCCCAGCGGGACGGGTAGGCCGGGGGGGGGGGGAGGGAGGGTGGGCAACACACGGGAGGGGGGGGAGGGTTTTTGCGCCAACTAGGTTTCTGACTAACTTAGAGAGCTGTAAAGCAGGAAGTTAGGTTCTGGCTATTCTGTTAAGACATCCACTCACTCCAGCCTTTATAGATTCCATTTTTGGGTAATTAACTGTATTTAAAACTTTTTTTAATTTCGCACAGCCTACCTATTTACCCAGTTTTTATCTCTACACCAAACTGTTCCTTTAAAAGTAAATAAACCCTTTTATTTTCATAGCATGCATGTTTTCCCTATAGCTATATGAATGCATGATTTTTGATACGAAATTAAAGAACGAAAGGTAAAATAAAGATGTATGTATTGCCCCTTATGTTATGAGCTACTTACAATATTGTTGCCTCTATACAAGTTCCCGTTCCCATTCAGCTGTATGCAAAGATCGATTGTAAAAATATTGAAAAGTGCATGAAATATAGCAGACATCCCTCTGCCGATAGAAAACTACAATATCAGGGCTTGCACATGCACAGAATAAATCATCCAAGCCCTGTTCATGAGCAAACAATACTACTTTCTCCCATGCCAGCGATGACATTCTGGTCATGTGGTAAGAGTGAACTTTATCAATGACCTCTCCTTCATTGTTGCTGGGAGAGATGTGGAAAGCAGCGCAACAATGAGCGAATGTGTCTGTGTTTATGTTTGGGCGTTGAAAGCATGATGCGAAGGGGTCATGGGAGAGAAATTCAGTGCATGTGCACTTTCGGACCGGGAGACCGAGGATATGATGCAAACTTCACCAAGATGGTGGCTGCAAACTCCGCAGCAGTGATTTATTTTGCCGTGCCGGTAAAAGTAAACTATACTGAATATGTAAATTACAGTATGGCAGTTCAGGATGGGGGCACACAACCAACAGTTATTCAAATATAAAAATCCCTTTCGTTCTTCTTTAAAATGTGTGATGTTTGTTATATTTGTAAAATAAACATTAACTGTGTATGTGTGTGTGTTTGTAACAGGTCTGAAGGATTTAATCCTTGCTGGTTGCACTTGGTCTGCTGTCTCTGCCCTTGCTAGCTGTAGCTGTCCCCTCCTGCGTACTCTGGACCTGCGCTGGACTGTTGGAATCAAAGATACACAGATTAGAGATTTGCTTACACCAGTCTCAGACAAAGCAGGTATATTTTGCCTGATGTGCATTTGATGATGTTTTGTTTTGATTATATTTAAAAATTGTATTCACCCACTGATCTGTTCTGTTAGGACACGACTCTCGCAGCAAGCTACGTTTGCTAACGGATCTGCGCCTGTCTGGCCTTGATATTTCTGATGTTACTTTAAGATTAATAATACGCCATTGCCCACTTCTATCTAAGCTTGACCTCAGCCACTGTCCACTGCTTTCTGATCAGTCTGTAAACCTCCTTACAGCTGTGGGCTCTTCTACAAGGGGAACACTCACTCACATACACTTAGCAGGTAAGTAACTTAACTTCACCATCTTCTCTTGTCACATATCTTTTTGTGGTATATGTTGAGTTTTGCTGAACTTGAATATTTTATGCAATAAGACCTTTATATATGATATGTATATATATATATATGCCCTTGCTGCATATTTTCCATGTTTTTATGAAATCTATTCGTCAGCCAAATTTATTGATTTTTATGATGAGGTAAGTATGAATGTGGACAGTGGGGATGCAGGAGATGTGATCTATTTGGATTTTGCCAAAGCATTTGATACAGTATCGGTCCGATTGCCATCTTGGAATAAAGGTTTTATTTCTTATTCTGAAACAAATTAGAGAGGCTTCAGAAGTGGGTTTTTGCCTTTCTTTGGATCAACTAGCAGTTTTATTTAGACCTAAAAAGTTGAACTTGATGGATTTGTGTCTTTTTCAACCTAACTTACTATGTTACTTGTTACAAAATGCATTTAGGATGTTTATTATGCAGCAGCCAAATGTCACTCGAGAAAATGTGTATTATTTTGGCATCTCTACACAGCACATAGTTTAGTACTCCTTTGCATATTAAGTATCATACTGTTTACCGCACCCCTGGCATAAAAATATTTTGTCATTGCATGTAGGGTGTTGCTTTCAGAAATTATGGCATTTCCATATTATACATTCATATTTTATAGAAGTGGAATTACACAAATGTAGGCAGACATGGAAAGTGGTTGTCCTGTAAAAACAATGTATAGCTATATTTATTTTGTTTCGTTCTTTTTTTCTGGTTTTTGAATGAAAAAAACAATATTGTTTTGTTAGAACAAAATATGCTAGTTTTTTTGTGCATTTCCACTCCTGTTACAAGGTGTAGGCTTCTGAATGTCTAAACAATTTTACAAAATAATTTTCCTTAACATGAGCATATAGAAACTGCTAATTTTATACACGAAAATACTTGAAAGTCCTTTGTCTTCTAAACACAACAAACCATAATATATATCGTTTTTTTGGTTTTTTTTTTTTGAGATTTCTGTCCTCTATAGTCAAAAACTCACAGCAATGCATTACGAAATTTCCAAAGCACTACTCCATAGATCTCCAAACTTATTCCACTAACAGTAGGTTCACCCTTGAAAATCATACAAATCATACAAGAACTGATGTTTGTAAGTTAAAGCTGCAAAAAGTATTTTGACCCCTGAAAATCATATATTTTAAATAGTACAGGTGTAGGATCGGTTATCCAGAATGCTGGGACCCGGGTTTTTCCAGATAAGACCTCTTTCCGTAAATTCTAATCTCCATACATTTAAACTATTGAAAAATCATTTAAACATTAATTAAACACAATAAGATTGTTTTGCATACAATTAGAATTTATTATATATTAGCTGGGATCAAGTACAAGGTACAGTTTCATTACTACAGAGAAAAAGGAAATCATTTAAAACAATTAAATTATTTGATTATAATGGAGTCTAAGGGAGACAGCCTTTCCATAATTTAGAGCTTTCTGAATAATTGGTTTCTGGATAATGTATCCTGTACTTGTCCATATTCTGACAAATCCAAAATGGATTAAGATGTGTTTCTACTACAAACTACCAAACTGCAAAACTTGGTTAGTGGTTTTTATGAAAATTGCCTAAAAAATAATGCAGTTTATTTCATGTAATTTCTTAGATAATCACACTGTAAAATAAAAAATTTTAGGCAGCAGAGTTGGGGCAGCGCAGGAGACTGTAGCAGAGGCTCAAACTGCAAACATTTGGGGCGTACTGTCAGGCCGGATTTGCGGCAAGGCCCTGGCCTAGGGCGGCATAAATTAAGAGGCGGCATGCCGTCCTGCAAGTTTGCCTGATTCTGGCAGTAGGAAAAGCATATGCATGTGCGCAATCCTAAAGGAGGGCGTCCGAGGACGCTGGCCTCTGGGGAAATCTGGTCCTGCGTACTCCATATTAGAAACGTTCTTGGCAGTTAGAGCAATGGCCTGTCAGCACATACTGTATTGGATAGATGCTTGGCAGGTAAATCTAAAAGTTATCAGAATTAACGATTTGTCTGCCAAGCATGTATCCAATACTTGCTGACAGTCCATGGCTCTAACTGCCAAAAGCGATTCTAATATGGAGTACTCATTGATATGATTATACAATAGCTTATTTAAAAATGGGAGTCCTGCGGTGTGCAAGGATCCTGTACTATTTAGATTCAAAATTTTAGAGCATAGCTTTGGGGGATGATTTACCAAATATTGAAATCCTGAAGGATTTTTAGCAGTGCTTTTTTTCTCAAATTAGCAGGTTTTTCAGAAATTGACACATTAACAAAACTTGATATCTGTATCAATTTGTCAGAATGTGTATAGCTAATTTTGGAAGCCAAAATCTCTAATGCAGTAAGCAATATTTGTAATAAGAGAGGTGAAAAGGTTGGCAGTAGCAGTGTTTTGTTTTTGTTTCACTAGTACTCTGGAACTTTTAATAACCACTGCAGAGTGCCATTGCTTTTAACAAATGTACTATTTTAAATGCAGGATGAAAAGTCACATAGGTTTCATATTTACAAGTGAAATGACGAGTCACAAGTTTTGTATTTTAGAAACTGTTATCTAGGTTTGACCACTCTATTGTTTTTTTTCTTACAGGTTGTAAAGGGGTGACAGATGACTCTCTTCTATATCTACGACGGGCCATTAACCTGTCCCTTATCGACTTGCGTGGTTGCAAACAGGTTACTCGGGGAGCTTGTGAGGGATTTATTTCAGACCTCTCTGTGAGCGTCTTGTATTGTCTGTCAGATGATAAACTTATCCAGAGGATCAGCTAGAGTGGAAACCCCTGTTAATGGGACTGGAAGAGGTTAGAGGAGGAATGAGGAAGAACATAATCTCCCCTCCCTCTTGTCTGCTCTCTCCTGCCACTCCATAAGATACAAAGAAGGAGCAATAATTGGTATCTCCACCTACATCCTTTCCCATCCACAGTGAAATTGTTGTTTAGTCCAAGGAAGTGTGCCATTAAAACGGGTATATAACTAACTCCTGTTGGCATAGTGCCCTAATGGTTTTAGGGGCATTTTTTTGCTAAAATGCTGACATCAATAAAGCCAGATTTTCATCTCCACAGAGCAAAGAACACTCTATTTTTCTTACTTTTTTGCTTAGTTCAACTCTCTCCTTCAGGCTGATCGGTGTGAAGAGCAAGGGTGGAGGAAGGTTTTTTTAAGGGTTCTTTGTTGTTGTTTTGCTTGTTAGGAATTTGAGAGAGAGAATGCTCTAATAATGTTATATGGGTGTCTGAGTTGTGTTTCATTATATGTTTGAGATGGAAGAGGCAGCTTTTGTGGTAAATAGAGTTAATATTTTTTTTTATTTAATTGGATTGTAGTTCTTTTGCCCATTGCCTCTCATACAGAGTACACACATTCATTTTCACATAATAGTAAATTTATTTCATGCAACCAGTGCAGCCATTTGTGGATATATATACATATATAAATATATATTAAATGCCGGTAGAGCACACAGAGTATTATGTGTGTTCGTGCCACTTATTTTGGCACAATCGGCTGTCCTCTCCCTTGACCTGGGATTAGATTGTATAAAAAAAAAAAAGAGCCTGGATAATATTTTTCTCTGTGGAGGCGAACTCGCTTTCCCTTTATTTCTTTTGCAATAAAAAAAGTTTATGATACAATTGGCTGTGTTTCTGATCTTTGTTTATAATAATTCTAACAAACTATATTGCAGTGTTTGAGCTTTGTAATTTGACTATTTCCTGCAAAATGGTTTCCACAAGGGGATCAATTTAAAATACCAGGTAAATGTAAATGGTTTGGGGTCAAGTACAAAAAAGAAAATCATTTAAAAATTGTAATTATTTGATTTAAATGGAGTCTGTGGGAGATGGACTTCCTGTAATTCAGAGTTTTCCTGATAAAGGGAAAAAAAATAGTTTCTTTGTAATGAAAAAAAGAACACCAAGACAGTTTTAACTTTTAAATTGCAAAGCTTTTATTAAGAAATTACTTACCGATTCTCTGCATGTGCTCCTCTTCAGAAAAGGCGACAGGGCGACGATCCATGGTACGGCGCTCTATTTCTCTTCCCTGGCTATCTCCTATAGAAGGCAGGGAGGAGAAATTGAGCGACGGACAATGGATTGTCGCCCTGTCGCCGGTTCTGAAGAGGAGCGCATGCAGAGAATCGGTAAGTAATTTCTTAATAAAAGCTTTGCAATTTAAAAGTTAAAACTGTCTTGGTGTTGTTATTTTCGTTACAAAGAAAATTTTTTATGTTACTGGTCCTTTAAGGTACTGCTAACTGGAATAAGACATTACAAAATAAATAACTATGGTTTCAGTTGAATACTAAGATTGACAGGAAAGTTGCATTTAGGAAAATCATTTTTTTCAAATAATAATTCAGAACTTGTGTTTTACAGAGCACCACTGCACAGACTATGCAGCTACCTCATTTTTCAACCCATTACCAAAGGAAACATAAGTGAAATGCAAAATAAAATCTAGTAAAATCTAGTCTAGTACAATAATAAATGGTTGAATATTAGCACCTCATGCTTTAACAAATATCAAGTTCAACCTTGACTATAGTCTCAACCCCTAACCATAAGCCATCAGTCTGACTAAATACTTGATATTTTACATAAAGTGGGTGCCAGTGTTTGCCATTGTCAAAATAAATAACTTAAATAAATGTCTTGTGTAGATGGTTACTCCGAACACCTTCTCTTATAAGATATATATATATCATAAATATACTTGTTTCTTGTAATTTAAAATGTGGCTGTCCTTTAAAATTTTATTATATCACCATTGCTCTCGTTTTATTCCCTTAAAGCCGGGCTTCCCAACTGGCGGCCAGTGGGCTGCATGCGGCCCGCGACCCCCCACGTCAAAGTCTGCCTGCTGTGTCTGTTTACCATGTGTAAACTTTAAAAGGAATCACTACAGAGATTAATTGACCCCTGCATTGTTTAATCAAATTCAGACTGTAATCCCCTGAATTGTTCACACCTGTGACACCTCTATTGTTCACACCCTAAAGCCCTGTACTGTTCACACCTGAGACCCAGACTGAAACTGCCCACATTGTTCACCTGTTCACACTCATACAAACTGCTGGAGGGGCACCATCACTGTGTCACTGTATGTAGTACATCTTAGATTGGTCCTGATCGGTGGAAACTGTCTCCTGCTCTGTTCTGCCTTCCCCACACTCCCTGTGTGTGCACCATACTGTGTTTGCCCTATGCTCCGTGTGTGCAGCATTCAGCTCAGATTCAAAAGCAACAGTTACGTGGCCCCCAATGTCACTGATTTGTTACTGCCTGGTAACCAATCAGTGGAAAACAAGAGAGCTGAAAAGCAGGAAGTAGAGTTCTTGCTATTATGTTAGACATCCAGTCACTCCAACCTTTATACATAACATATTTGGCTAACTATATTAGATTTTTTTTTTTATTGTGTACATCCTATCTCTTTGCCCAGTTTTTATTTTTACACTGAACAATTTCTGACAACTTTTTTCACATATAAGTGATACATGATATCCTTGCAGTGAGCACCAATCATTTGGTCTTTTGTTGTTCTACCAATATTAATGATCTCAAAAGATCTGAAAACAAAGATTGTTCAGTATCATGGTTTAGGGGAAGACTACAAAAAGCTATCAGGAGAGCAGTTTCCAACACACTTTTCCTTGTGCATACCTCACATGTGTCTACAACCCTCCTTCCTAAACTCCCAGGGCTCTCTTATTTTCTGCACTGCTGCAGTAATTAGCCCTACTGTGCACCTTAGTCTTAGTCAGTGGCCGGGGCCAATTCAGAATTGCCTCCACTTTATTCAATTGGGGTTTTACTCTTCCCATGCCTACAATGTACCCTAAGTATCTGGCTTCCTCCACCCATAGGGCACATTTCTCTGGATTTACTCTGAATCCACCTTTTTTTTAAAGAGTCTAGCACTGCTTGGACTTTTGGCAGGTGGGATTCCCAATCAGTGCTGAAAATTACAATGTCATCTAAGTAGACTGAGGTGTACTTAAAATGAGGGCGCAATAACTTGCCCGTTGAAAGGTAGTTGGGGTAGTCTGGAGCCCAAAATATATCCTTTTACACTAAAAATGCCCTTGGTGTGGAGAAGGCAGTTTTCTCCCAAGCCTCTCGGGTTAGAGGTATTTGCCAATACCCATTAGTAAGATCAAGGGTGGTGATATATCTGGTCCTAACCTTTGAATGAGTTCATCAACCCAAGGCATAGGGTAGGCATCTAATTTGGATACCTCATTCAACTTCCTGTAATTATTACAAAAGCATATAGTCCCATTAGACTTGTGGACTAGGACAGTTGGACTTGACCACTCACTCTGTGACTCCTCTTTGACACTAAGTTGTAAAATTTTCTTTACTTCATCCGAGACTGCCTGTCAGCGAGCTTCAGGAATGCGATATGGTTTTACACACCTTCACATTGGGTTCATTGATTATATCATGCTCTATGACATTGGTAAGCCCAGGTAACTCTTTGTTCCTCCGCAAAAACTCCTTAACTTTTTGAGTCTGAAACCTTGACAGGGAAGAGGCTACTTTTATAGTATTTACCTTATTTTTTTTCCAAAGCTCGTAGTAGCACCAGCAGATACTGATTCCCTATCTCTCCAGGGCTTTAGCAAATTCACATGGTAAATCTGGTAGGGATTCCTTTTCCCTGTTTGGTGTACCCTGTAATCCACCTCCCCTACCTTTTTTTTTTTTTTTTTAACTTTCTCTTTATTGATTTTTCACATTTTAATTTACAATAAAGCATTGGAATTTTCAAATTTTCTTTTACAATAAAGCATTGGTTTTCCACATTGCCTTTTACCATATAGCCAACATTATATATACAATAAACCTGTGTTTCTTTCACATAATTGGTACAATCATGAGGCATTTATATTTACCAGGAAAAAACATACTGAAGCAATTAACCCAGAGCTATGGGTAAACTATCCATACTCAAGAATTGGCAGCTACCTCAGGATATAAGTAAAGAAAATGTAAACCAACGTATAGTAAAACAAAAAAAATTAAAAAACTCCTCCTTGGGAGACTTCCGGGGGGGCAGACCCAACGATGGCCGCATTTTAGAGGAGCTCCTTCGTTGGGATTACAATCTACAGCCATCACAGCTCTCTACATCGCAGATCGCTGAAAAAAAGGCTTCCCAACCTAAGGATAGTGAGGGGAAATAATAATTTAATCTATTAGGCTCATCCCTCAAGTGCTTACCCCTGAAGTCAACTTCCCCATGCTGCGGGCCTGAACCGGCTATCTTCCACACCCTCAAGATCCAGCTGCCAGTAAGAGACTCACTCAATTTTACCACCTGCAGACCTATTCCGGTCCTAAAATCTACAACATCTGAAAATGAAGGACTCTGTGCCGCTTTGCAGCCACCGGAAGTGCAGACCCAAAACCGGAAGTGCGGATCCGCACCAAAGTGCAGCTCTACAAGTGAGGACAAATCGGTGAGTGTACACCACCCAACCCTTACCCTCCCACAAGCTGCGGTGCACTCCAGTTGCGGGAAGACACTTATACTGCTACCCATCCTGCTGCTGACACTGGGAGCCGGAAGTGCAGGCCACACGTGAGGCATCATTTATATCTCAAAGCACCTGCAACTACCTCTGCCTCTATCAACAGGATAGTGTGGGGAATACATAGCCGTAGCTATTTCACTCATCCCTCTACTGCAATCCTTGGAAATCGCCATACGCTTGAAGCGCTCTCCTTGTGGACCCGAACCAGGCGCCATACCCATCTGACCCCACTACAGCGCTGGTCGGTAAGTGTGACTACACCCGACCACACTTATTCGGGCGTAACCTGGTTACGGGAAGACGAAGACCACATTACAAAGACATCTCAGACGGTCCTACCAGAAAACCGGAAGTGCACACTGGATCGCTGTCCACTCCGGAACAAGACACATGCACCTTGCCGGTACCTAACATTACACTTGGCTAGCGCACGCACACCATGCGTTTCTCCCTGTGGACCCGAACCCAACCTCCTTCCCTATCCGACCCCACTGCTACACTGGTCGGTGAGTGTGCCCACATCGACCACACTCAATTTGGCGACATCCGGTTGCGGGAAGGCAGGGAACGCAATACAGACACCTTAGACGGTCTGGCCAGTAAACCAGAAGTGTGCACCGAATCACAACTTACTTCGGAACAAGGCACGAATATCCTACCACTGCCTAACGTTCCACTTAACTGGCACATACTTACCACGCCGTTCTCCTCGTGGACCCGAACCCTACCGCCATACCTATACGACCCCACTACAACGCTGGTCGGTGAGAGTGCATACATCAATCACACTTAGCCAGGCGAAACCAGGTTACGGGAGGACGTGGAGCGCTATAACAGAACCCTACTAAACTCACTGGGACACCGGAAAAGCGCACCAGATTGTGTTATAGTCCGATAGGCAACTATCCTATTGGTGCCAGAATCCACATCTACCAGGTACTGTCAAAGGGCATTAACAACTCCCTGTACACTGCCAAGACATATAAGGCAAACTGTGTGGAAGCCTTAACAAGACTTATTGTACTGCCACGCTGCTTGAACTTTCCCAATTGCGATTTCTATGCGTAACCTTGCTCCATAAACTATCCACATACCACAGCTCGGGCTATAAATAGTGACTTTGTGACCACCATAGCCTGCATCGCAATATTAACGCCTCGTAACCATCCATTATATCTGGCTTACAGGTCCTCTCATAAATACGATCACCTTACACAAAAGGGCCAACTGCTTTTGGGATCATTGCCAACTGCTAAACTATTCCACCCTAATGCAATGATTATTATGGGACCATGAGGAACTAAACACTCTCAACTTGCCCAGAAAGAGGAGATATCCAACTCAATCCAAAATCTACTAACGAAAAGAACTCCACTACCAAATCGCCTACCAAACTTCTAGGAGTTCTACCCGCATTCAACCGACCTACGGCTACACCATATTGACTATGGACAAATATCTGGGCCACTCAACTACTAAATCACAAAAACAAACAAAGTCTAAAGCCAAAAAGGCATCCCAAGAAGTCGACTCAACAGACTCAGAACCTGAATTAACCATGGACAAATATCTGGGTCACTCCAATACAAAATCACAAAAACAATCAAAATCGAAGACCAAGAAGACAATTCAGGAAGCTGACCCAACTGACTCAGAACCTGAACCAAACCAAGCAGAAGATTTGATGAAAATACTAGGCCCATGGCTGGACACTATTAAAGAATCAGTATCAGAAGTGCTTCAACAAATCACTAACCAAAACCAGAGAATAACAGATGCTGAACAGAGAATTGGTACATTGGAAGATGAATTGGAGAAAACACAACAACTAGTTGACACTCAACAAAGAGAAAATTACAATTCTAGCCGAAAAAGTAGACAACCTCGAAAACAGGAGCAGGAGGAATAATCTCTGTATAATCTGCATTCTGGAATCAATCAAAGGAACTGAACTGGAATCTTTTTTACACTCTACCCTTCCATCCCTCTTAAAAATGGAGGAAGAGCAATCTCATTTCTTGATTGAGAGATACCACAGGATCGGCCCCCCACCAGCTGCTGACGCCAAAAAGCCAAGACAGGTCATATTCAAGTTACTCAACTACACTGATAAAACCAATATTCTCTCAGCCTACAGAAGAACTAAGAACATTTCTTATGAAGACAACTGCTTATTAATGTTTCAGGACTTCTCTGCCTCTGTCACTACGAAAAGGAAAGAGTTCTCATCAATCTGCACAACCCTCTTCAACTCTGGTTACAGGTTCTCCCTGTTGTTCCCGGCGAAGCTCAAGATCATAGACAAAGACAGTGGCAAACCTTTATTTTTTGATACTCCAACTCTCGCTAAGGATTATTATGACGGAAAGTCAAGAAATGTGGATAACACTTAACTTACAACTTGAGACACTAAAATTTTGTCAAACATAATGATGGAATTCCCGTATTCCACACTGGAACTTCAATCTCAAAAATTTCTCCAACACATGCTATTAAAGTCAAAAAATATAAATTTTATTCACATCAGTAGTTAAAAAACATGTATAGTATTCCCTCTAACACCTAACGCGTTTCATGCTTACCCAGCACTTAGTCATAGGCAGAATCCAACTAGTCTCTCTTGCTCAGTTCCTTAAGTACTAGCACATATAGTCCCTCCCCTTAATAAAACCAATCACATACATATGTTACAAGTGCCATATATCATCCAATGGACTACTGGCTTTGTTCAAATACAATGATCTATATGTTAGATAATACATGTTACAGGGCATATACAAAAATATAATTCACAAATAATCAAAAAAAATAATAATTAAATATAACAAGTCACATCAAATGTATAATTGAGGCCTAGTGGCAACCTGGTTTGTAGGTGAAAGATCCAATATACCTCTCTTTTCTTTAATTTCATCAGAAGGTCGCCCCCTCTAATGCCTGTCTTGATTTGTTCTATCCCTTGTATAGAAAAATATTTTAAATTACTGTTGTTACATTCTTGAAAGTGCCTAGTGACATTGGTTTTGCTGCTTAGTTTAATATTGCTCACTTGATTGATGTGTTCCCTGATACGTTCTTTCAATGATCTAATAGTACAACCTACATATTGCTTACCACACTTAGTGCAAGTAATGAGGTAGACTATCCCCCTACTGCAACAGTTGATGTAATGTTTAATTTTGTATGTAGTTGTAGTCACAGTTGAAGTAAACTCTCCAGAAACTTTTAAATATTTACATGTGACACAACGGTTGTGCCCACACTTAAAACAACCACTGTGTCTCAGAAAATCTTGTTTGCAGTTATTTGTCTCTTTGAATAGACTCGGAGACAATGAGTCACCTAGAGTGTAGGCACGTCTTGCTACACAGCCTATTCCCGGATCTAATGCCCTACAGAAATCCCTATCAGCATATAATAGTGTGCTAGTACTTAAGGAACTGAGCAAGAGAGACTAGTTGGATTCTGCCTATGACTAAGTGCTGGGTAAGCATGAAACGCGTTAGGCGTTAGAGGGAATACTATACATGTTTTTTAACTACTGATGTGAATAAAATTTATATTTTTTTACTTTAATAGCATGTGTTGGAGAAATTTTGGAGATTGTGGTTTTACCTCTGTTTGGTCACTAGAGGTCTCCGACATGCTTACTAATAGTATTTATTGCTTCTGCTCCCAATTTGATTTAAATAGTTGTTTATGAGTGACCAGTAATTGGTAGCAGTAACTTACTTATATTTTGATTATTAAGCGGTAGGTTGTGACACGGACAGTTATATTTTTACTTCCTGATATAACCGCTTTCTTTATATTCTGAACGGCGTCCTGATTGGGACAAGACGCAGTGGCCCTTGATAAAAGTGATTGCAAACTCTTTGTGTGGACTGAAGGACTTATAACACAGCGTCTAGGACCTTGGTGGGTGAATATACCCAAAAAGAAACCCCCTGTCTTGCCTCTCCTTTCCCTCCCTTCTCCCTGCTTATTTTACCAAGTGCTGGTTGTTCGCTGGCTGTGCTGGAACGCACCGTGACACGCAGAGGAGAGACGGCTGGGCTACGCTGCTCGGCTGACGTCAGAGGGGGGCGGAGCTACAGCGGAGCGTGTATTTGAAGCGCCCAGCTGCGGCCATCTTCTGCATCCACTAAAGCTAACCACCACGAGGAAGCAGGCAGCTCCCGCCAATTGAGCCATCTGGGGCCCAGCAGTGACACAGAACAGCCTCCTGTAAATCAACTCTTTTGGAGCCTCTCCCCTAGCGAAACGCCTGAGGCAGCTGCACTCAGGCGCAACTTTCACACGGTGAGCCCATACTGTTTTGCTTCACCAATCTTGTACTACATTGCACCGGTGGGAATTTATCCCCTCCCTTAAGCCATACGCCTGGGGCCTAACAGCACCTGGGCGCCACGTGGCTCGGGTGAGCAGTACCTATTTATTTATAAGAAATTTGTGGGGCCAACAGTAAAGTCTTTGACTCACACCAAGCGTCACGTCCAGGGCTAGATTAGCACCTGGACGCAACAAACACTTGGTGAGCCAAGTTTATCACAACAAAAATAATAATTTTTTTGGGAACAACAAAAATAACTCCTTGGCTCAATATTCTTATGAGCAATTGCTTAGATTACTTCCCCTTTCAGAATCTGTAAATTGTATTGAGTGCTCTGAGGGTGTGTATAAGGAGAATTGTATAACTTCCCCTCATTCCTATCTTGTAGTCTGTAAACCTATAGGAACATTAACATATTGTCCAATTAACTGATTGGGTACTAGTATCATCTTTCTTCACGCTATATCAAGGTGTTATTTTACACATTTGTTTATTTTTATATATTGCTGCATGTGGTTGCTAAGATTTATGACACATTGGTATAGACACTTATAATATACACTCAGTATCTTGTGCTATAAAAATAAAAAAAATATATATATTTCTTTTTTGTTTATACATTTTTCTTATTATATATTATACATAAAATATCTTTTTCTTCCTTAATATGGAGGAATTTTTGGATTGCACCACGCGGGTGGATAAAGCAAACCGCACATTTTGTACCAGCATAATTACCTCACAGGATGGCTTGAATTTAATCAAAATGTTCAGAGACCTGGAACGTCTCTCCATAAAAGAACTCTATACGTGGTGGGATATAGCTTCTCTGGAAAAATATGTTGATAGCCAAATGATACCACGTGGTTTAAGAATTAAAAAATTCCCTTCTTTTGTGGAGAAAGACGAGGTATTTGTCACTAGCTGGAACAAAATATTGTCGGATTGCTCATTTAAATTAATGGAACTGATGATTGAGTATAAGAGTAAAGCACATGAACAAATCAAACTAGATTTGAGAAGGATGGAAAAGGACCTAGAGTCGTTTAAAGGTCATGCACAATATATTGATACATATGAGAGCACTAAGAAAAAGGTAAATAAAATTGAATTAGAGATTATGGAGAATAAGAAAAATAAATTCAATAGAGATACGACAGACTATGGAAGAGACCAGGTCTATACCTGGGCTCAAAGGAGGAGGGAGAATAGATTTACACAGGGACACAATTATTCACAAAGATCAATTCTAAAGAATACAAGTACCCCAAAAAAAGTTAGCTTTTCAAGTATGGAGGGTGAGGATCTTTCAGAAGGCTCTTTTGCTGGCTCTTCCCCTGTCTCTTCACAGGTCAACAGGACTGAAAAAGCTCAAAAAGTTTTTTTAGGGACAGAAGAAACATCAAACACAGAAAACAGACAGTGGACACAGAACAAGACGAACAGATCCCTATGGAAAAACAAGAACCCTACGGAAGAACAAGAGACACCAAGGGACAAAGACAGAGAAAGTTATGCACTGAGGAAGAAGACACCGAGAAAGTAATGAACTTGTCATCTAAATGTCTTTCCCCTATTCATTTACAGGTTTTGGCGAAGGGACTATCTTTTTCTCCTACTAGGAATTTTGATATTTTTGAGACAATGTTAGATGTTAACCAATTTGTTAGGAAAATTGTATTGAAGAAGTATTTTGCACAAAGGGAAGAGAATGAGAGAGATTTGGCTATTATGAACCCCCCAGAAACAATAGACACCTCTAGATTCAAAAATCGTAGTGAATTTTATCCCACACAATTTAGGGGACCATTGGTTGACGCATTCCAGACAAGGGTGGAAGAAGCACTTTGGCAGTTACATTTCAAGAATGCAGAGACTCAATGGCCCTCTAATTTGACAGTAAAAGAAAAAGCTGCACTTAAGGAACTACAGGAAGACAACTCCATAGTCATAAAGAACGCAGACAAGGGTGGAATGGTAGTAGTCCTAGATGCTGTAACATATAAGGATGAGGCCTTGAGGCAACTTGAAGATAGAGGAGCTTATTTGTTATTGGAAAGGGACCCCACTGGAAATTTTTTACATAAACTAGTGACATTGGTGGAGCTGGCTTATTCAAAGGAGCTGATTACTGATATAATCAAGGAATATCTTATACCGAGTTCTCCTGTCATACCCACATTTTATCACTTACCCAAAGTACATAAAAATCAAAGGCCACCAATTGGCAGGCCAATTGTGTCTGGAATAGGTTCATTGAATGAACACCTGTCTGAATGGATAGATGCTCACTTGCAGCCATTAGTGTTACGACTGACAAGTTATGTCAGGGACACCACGGATGTACTGGACAAACTTGAAAAGATTGTGTGGCATGGGGAGTACAGCTGGGCCACACTAGATGTGGCCTCGCTTTACTCCTCCATTCCACACGATAAGGGATTGGAGGCTATCAAATTTCATTTGGATAAATACAGTAAATATACAGAAGAGCTGAAAGACTTTCTCCTAAAAGCTATAAGTTTTTTATTGAAACACAACTATTTCCTGTTCAATGGCCAATACTACCTGCAACAGTGCGGGACGGCTATGGGAGCTAAATTTGCGCCCTCCTTCGCCAACCTCTATATGGGGTGGTGGGAAGAAATCTGTCAGCAAACAGTAACCAACATCTAAAATTCTATATTCGTTATATTGACGATTTGCTGTGTATTTGGACAGGAGGAGAACAGAAGTTCAGAGAATTTGTGGTAGACTTTAACACCAATGATTTGAATCTAAGGTTTACTGACACATTCTCTAAGGAAGAAATAGAATTCTTGGATGTCAAATTGATGGCTAAAGCCAATACCATACATACCACTATCTACCGGAAACCTTGCAGTGGCAACACTCTGCTTCATGCACAGTCTTGGCATCCAAGGAGCCAAATAGCTGGAATTCCAATAGGACAGTTCCTGCGATTGCACAGAAACTGTTCCACTTTAGGGGAATTTAAAATCAAGGCAGATGAAATGAGGGACAGATTTCAAGAAAGGGGTTATAATAGCAAATCTATTCAGAGGGCCTATACTAGAGCTGAAACCACTGACAGGGTTACACTCTTGACCCCACAGAACAAAACACACAAGAAAGAATTTGGTCAAAAAATTTATTTTATTACACGATACAGTAGACAATACAAAAAAATTGTAAAAACAGTAAAAAAGTTTTTGCCTATATTATATGCTGATAGGGATTTCTGTAGGGCATTAGATCCGGGAATAGGCTGTGTAGCAAGACGTGCCTACACTCTAGGTGACTCATTGTCTCCGAGTCTATTCAAAGAGACAAATAACAGCAAACAAGATTTTCTGAGACACAGTGGTTGTTTTAAGTGTGGTCACAACCGTTGTGTCACATGTAAATATTTAAAAGTTTCTGGAGAGTTTACTTCAACTGTGACTACAACTACATACAAAATTAAACATTACATCAACTGTTGCAGTAGGGGGATAGTCTACCTCATTACTTGCACTAAGTGTGGTAAGCAATATGTAGGTTGTACTATTAGATCATTGAAAGAACGTATCAGGGAACACATCAATCAAGTGAGCAATATTAAACTAAGCAGCAAAACCAATGTCACTAGGCACTTTCAAAAATGTAACAACAGTAATTTAAAATATTTTTCTATACAAGGGATAGAACAAATCAAGACAGGCATTAGAGGGGGCGACCTTCTGATGAAATTAAAGAAAAGAGAGGTATATTGGATCTTTCACCTACAAACCAGGTTGCCACTAGGCCTCAATTATACATTTGATGTGACTTGTTATATTTAATTATTATTTTTTTTGATTATTTGCGAATTATATTTTTGTATATGCCCTGTAACATGTATTATCTAACATATAGATCATTGTATTTGAACAAAGCCAGTAGTCCATTGGATGATATATGGCACTTGTAACATATGTATGTGATTGGTTTTATTAAGGGGAGGGACTATATGTATGTGATTGGTTTTATTAAGGGGAGGGACTATATGTGCTAGTACTTAAGGAACTGAGCAAGAGAGACTAGTTGGATTCTGCCTATGACTAAGTGCTGGGTAAGCATGAAACGCGTTAGGCGTTAGAGGGAATACTATACATGTTTTTTAACTACTGATGTGAATAAAATTTATATTTTTTTACTTTAATAGCATGTGTTGGAGAAATTTTTGAGATTGTGGTTTTACCTCTGTTTGGTCACTAGAGGTCTCCGACATGCTTACTAATAGTATTTATTGCTTCTGCTCCCAATTTGATTTAAACACACTGGAACTTAACTAACTCTCGAGAAACCTTTTGAAAGATCTACTTCTTCTATAATTGACACCGATCTCCTCCACATGATTGAACTGTCAAAGATGGACTGTACTACCTCGGGCAAGATATATGTTTATTTCTTTGATTCCATTTTTCCCTTCTTCTTTCTCTCTCATTTACCTTATGTCAGCTCACTGTAATCTCAGATAAGAACCAATTTTATATGCTATGGCTTCACCCTAATCCAGGGAAAGGGTCTGCTCGCTGGGACAGACCACTCCCGATGCACACTCATATCTTACAATTTGACTGCTTGAAACTGGGTATAGTTTAGATTATGCACTCTACACATACGACGAGCTCCAAAAACACTTTAGATAAACCTATTGAACAATTTAAAATAGTTTCATGGAACGTGGGAGGCTTAAATACCCCTATCAAAAGACGAAAGGTATTGGATAAACTACGAAGGGAAAAAGCCCAATTAGTGCTCGTACAGGAAACACACTGGAAACACACAGATACCCGTAAATTAAATGATAACTGGATACGAACAACACTAGACGCCTCTTATAAAACCAAATCAAGAGGGGTAGCGATACTAATTAGCAAAAACTTACAATGTACTGTCTCACGAACCTACAAAGATAAAAATGGCAGATACCTGATAGTAGACCTAGATATTGCTGGCGCTAAGTACACAATAGTGAATGTTTATGCACCTAATGATGATAACAAATCTTTCTTTGCAGATATGTTACAGAAAATTAATTCCTGGGAGGCCGCAAATCTCATATTGGGAGGAGACTTCAATGCAGTTTGGAATGATTTCATGGACAAATCAGGCAAGCCTACTACGCACTCACATACTAGGGCAAAACCTATACACTTGACATGCATTGATACTTTAAATCTGTATGACACCTACCGACACCTATACCCCACAACTAAAGACTATACGTTCTATTTGGGTGTCCATGGCACACACTCCAGAATTGATTATTTATTCCTATCACAGACATTACTACCCATGTTGGAATCAGCTACTATCAGCCCCATAGACATCTCCGACCATGCACTAATCTCAATCACTTTAAAACTACCCACACCCAAACCAACTCCTATAACTGGAGATTCCCAACATATCTGTGCACTAGTGAGGATTTTCAAACCTTCTTAAAGACTAGTTGGGCTAATTTTATAGATGATAATATTGATCATTGGGATGACCCACAACTACTGTGGGCAGCGGCTAAACCGGTGCTGAGGGGACAAATCATCTCATACCTAATCAGACAAAAAAAGAATTATAATGAAAAATTTAACTTCCTACAAAAGCAATTAACGGATCATTGTACGGCTTTTAAAAAGACAAATACGCAAGAGGACAAAAATAAATACAAAGAAACATAAGAACTTTTTGACATTTTACTAACAGAAAAAGCACACAAATCAATCAGTCATACTGCAAACAAATTTTACAGATTTGGTAACAAATCTGGAAAATTATTGACACAAATAGCTAAAAGAAGATCCCGTAACACATTTATACAAAAACTCAAAACACCGAATGGATGGACACATGACACGACACAAATTAAAAACATAATGGCAGAACATTTCAGGAAATTCTATGAGTCTTCTTCTGATGATCCACAGGATGGTGTGGAATTCCTACGGGAAGCAGGTCTTCACAAATTGACAGTTCAGGACCGTGAGATATTGGATGCCCCTATAATGGAGAGAGAAATCACAGAAACAAAAAAAAACACCAGGTCCTGACGGCTTTTCAGCAGAATTTTACAAACATCTTTTACCAGACATAACACCTATTCTATCTAAACTGTATAACGACACTCTACAGGGTACACCTCTGTGGCATGAAGCCAACATAGCCAGAATAATACTAATCCCCAAAGAAGGCAGGGATTTGACTACCCCAACCTCCTACTGGCCGATATCCCTACTTAATCAAGACCTTAAAATACTAACTAAAATTATGGCAGACTACAACAAATATTACCATCAATACTTACCGAACACCAAGTAGGTTTCATCAAACACCGTCATCCAGTCCAAGCAGTTAGGAATATAATCACAGCAGTTTATCATTCCAACCTGGAACAAAGAAAACATGGAATGTTAATAAATCTAGACGCAGAAAAAGCTTTTGATAGGATATCACATGCACATTTACGCAGCCTGCTTAAATTCCAACACTTTGGCATTCAAACCTTTAACCTATTTAAGACACTATACTTATCACCTACTACATTCCTTACAGTTAATAACACTAACTCAGACCGATTCGTAATTAGCAGAGGTACCTGCCAAGGTTGTCCACTATCGCCTCTTTTCTTTAACATAGTAATCGATTCACTATTACGACATATACTGAACTGCCACCAAATACAGGGAATACGAATAGGCTAAACAAATCTAAAAGTGAGCTTTTGCCGATGACATCCTGCTTTTTGTCAGTCGGCCAAAGACGGAGTTACCCGCTCTTCTGCAGATTATACAAAGATTTGGCAAAATAGCAGGTTTTCAAATCAATTTAGATAAATCAGAAGCCCTTCAACTACATCACACAGTAAATACGGATTGGCTTTCCCACTTCCCTTTTGAAAAAACTAAACAGCACATTAAATATCTAGGAATCTTAATCCCTTCACACCATAAAAACCTATACTCCCTGAACATTCGGAAAATAATTGACGTCATACAACAAGAAACGCTGCAATGGAAACACATTAATCTGTCGTTCCTAGGCAGAATACATTTTATCAAAATGATTCTATTCCCTTAACTCTTATATCCAATGCAGATGTTACCATTCTGCAACTGACCTAAAACGCTTAAACCAAATTTTTAGAACTTTTATATGGAATAAAAAACGCTCACGAATTAGTCTCTTTAAACTACAACAGCCCAAAACCCTAGGAGGCCTAAATTTCCCTAATATTAAGGCTTACAATGAAGCAGCCCTTCTTTGATACGCAGGAGACTGGATCCTTAATAAAGATTTGTACACTACGCTCTCCTCTTAGACCAATATCGAAGTGATAGCCATTCCCTAAATTCTCTATTACATACCCCTATACAAAACATTCCAACGCACGTGAAAGATAACCCATTATTCCTGGACACATACAAAGCTTGGCACTCAGTCAGGAAGAAGCAAAACATATCACAATAAGTTTCCCCATACTTATCATGGATTGACATCAACTTCCCACCAGGTATACAAAATCCTATTCTTTACTACTGGAGTGCGAATGGTTTACACAACTTATACGACATACTAGATAACAACTACACCGTACTCCCTTTCCACAAATTTGCGGAAAAATTTCCCTTTACTACCGCCCATTTGTACCTACGCTTGCAAATCATTAATTTTGCGAACTCTACAATAAGACTCCTAACAAATAACGACAAAAATAACTTCCTAAACCAACTCTGGAAAACCAGAAACAAAAAACATACAACTTCTCACATTTACCAAACTATCAAACCGTTGTTAGACCTAGATAACGTAAATAACCCCAACTTTAGTTGGATTACGGAAATACCTCACGTCACAGAATCAGACACCTTGAAACAACACACTAAAGTTATGACACTACTCCCGGCAAGCAGATATCGGGAAATGTCATTGCAAATTCTCCATAACTCTTATCTCACCCCGATTAAAAGATTTAAGATGGGTAACCTCCCCTCAGACAGATGTTTAAAATGCTGCACTCCTGCAGCTAACTTAGTACATGCCATGTGGTCTTGTCCTTTAATACAAGCTTTTTGGGAAGAGGTAATTTCATATGGTGCACAGATGGTTAGGAAATCCCTCCAAATACACATAGAATGGGCTCTGTTTAGTAACACTACTTCATTCACACATATTACAACTACCGAAAACCATCTAATGGGGAGATTGGCGGCGGCAGCCAGGAAAACGATATTGCAACAATGGCTACACACTACACCCCCACCATTGCTATTGGTGAAACAAAAATTACATTACATTTTCCATATGGACTGGTTGGAAACCTTAACTAAAAAAGAACACAATACGTCCAAGTTCTTGGGTTAGATGCCTCATAGTCTACACCTTTAGACACACGTCATGGTACGATATGGAATCTTTTGAAGGATCACCCTTTGGTCATGGAATCACCCCAATATCTAGCCACGTCACAACAAGAACAACTACAACCTGATAATGCGCCTCCCAGAAATCATCAGATTAACAGATTGCTAACCTCTTATTTGAATTAATCTTCATAAGACCCGCTCCCTCATGCTACTTGCCATAACTGAGCTGACTATTTAAAAAGTTTGTTGAAATGTTTTGATTTGAATGTCATAATCACTATATTCTTTGCTTTATGGTACTGTGTACAAATGCTCTATGTGATTATAATCTATTATCCTATAATAAAAACAAGTTATAAAAAAAAACTCCTCCTTGGGCAAGCCCTCAAAGGTATGACTGTGATATTTGTGCTGAAACATTGGTGGCTATACTTATGGCTGTGGCTCCCCCCTTTATTAACCCTTTCCATCCAAGACCCTGTTCTGTTTGGACATGGGTGTTGCAATGAAAAGAAAAGATGGCCGAATGATCAGACCTGGCCAGATCAATTCCGATCGGCCCTTATACAATCTGAGTAGAGTCCCAAGCAGACCAAATCCTGTCGAAACTGTCCACTGTATCATTATGAAGTGCCGTTAAGTATTCCATCCTCCTGATGAAGCGGACTCTTTCCAAAAAGTCTTTCAGATGGGGGGTGGGTACATTTCCATTTACCCACAATTGCACATCTTGCCCCAGTAAGCAAAGCATTCACCAATTTCTGCATGGGATTTTTGAGGTTGGGGACTCTCTTCCCTAGTATAAAGACCAAAGGATCAGGCTGTACATCAAGAAGCAGCACTCTTTGCAGCCAAAGTCTCACCATTGTCCAATATGTTTGAATGCCTGGGCAGGACCAGAACACATGCATTAATGTCCCCTCCATGTTACAGCCCCTCCAGCAATTTGGGGAAGTTGTCAGTGGGAACATCCTATATAGCAGGAAGGGGGGTATGATACCAACCCATCATTATCTTATATATGTTCTCTTTCAAAGTAATACAAAGTGGAGTTTTAGTCACATTTTCCCAGATATTATGCCACGTTTCAAACTCCACAGGATGACCCAGAGCTTCTTCCCATTTGCTCATATATGTATGGGGGGGGGCAGTGGTGAGATTTTTTTAATTAAACAGTGATACCATTACGAAATTAATTTTCTCTGGGAGTAGTTTGTAGATATTGCAAACTAGTGAGGCCTTCCAGGCTAGGTTCTCCAAGCATTTATTGGTATTGTTTAATTTTCCCAGTGAGGGGGTGAAACAGTCTACCCAAGTGAAAGAGATCTCCTCTAGTGGCTAATGCAATAAATTCTCTAGTTCAGCCAGGTGGGAACTCTGGATTCCTAACCAGTGGGGTCAAATGCGAGGGGGATTTTTTTAATTCTTAGATTACGCTTTACACCATAAAGATATGGTATGGGCAGTAGAGTTAAGCATTCCCCCCTTTTCCTTGGATGTGAATGGTCTACTGGTCCATACATAAGCTGCTAGATGAGGAGAGTGGACATAATCCATTTCTATCATGGCCCATTTTGTGGAGGGGATGAGATTCATCCAGTCCCCCCGACCTGTTTGATCTGAGCGGCCAAATAGTAGTTTAAGATATTTGGTATCGCTAGACCTCCTGTAGGTTTTGAACAGTACAAAGTATGTCTAGGTACCCTATGGCACTTATGTGACCAAATAAAATTCAAAACTGCCGATTGCATGCTCATGATTTCCGCCTTAGGAACAGGGACCGGGAGTGTGTCAAAGAGGTACAAGAGCCTAGGCAGGAGGTTCATTTTTACTGAGGCTATTCTACCCATCCATGATATTGCATACCCATGCCAAAGTTTCAACTCTCGCTTCAGCTTGGTTAGGAGTGGGGGATAATTTTGTTGATAAAGAGAATCATAGTTTGGCGTTGTGTGCCCCCAGATATTTGAGAGATGAGGTTACCCACCGATACGAGAAATTTAATTGAAGTAACTTAAGCTGTGGATGTGGGAGTAGGATAGGTAAAGCTTCAGATTTATCATTATTTACTTTATACCCCGAGATCTGCACATATTTTGACAATATATTGTGAAGGTTTGGGAGAGTGGTCAAAGAATGTGTCACAGTAAGTAAAATATCATCCGCGTAAAGGCCCAATTTGTATGTTTTGTCCCTGAGTTCAATGCCTCTGATGTCCGGACATTGACAAATTGCTTGTGCTAGGGGTTCAATACTGATAGTAACGGGGATAATGGGCAGCCCTGCCTGGTCACATTCCGCACAGATAAAAATGATGAAAAGGCACAGATAGGATGCCTGGCAGTTTAATCTGAGTTTGTGGAGAGGAGTAAAGGGAGTGGAGAGCAGTTTAAAAATGTCCCTGGAAGCCCATAGTCCTTAATATCAAAAACAATCCCATCAAAGGAGGTTAGAGGCCTTTTCGGCATCTAAACTAAGCAAACAGGAGAAAAATCCCACTGTTAATTCTATGTCTATGAGGTTGGCAGCCCTTCTGATGTTATCGCCCGCCCTTCTGCCCAGTACAAACCCTACCTGGTCTGTTTTGATTAAACCAGGTAACATTGTTTAATCTATTTGCTAAGATCTTTGAAAATATCTTCAGATCATAGTTTAATAGCGAAATTTGGCGGTAGTTAGCACACTTTGTGTGATCCTTACCTTCTTTGGGAAGCAGAGTTATGAATGAGCTCAATATGGTTTTAGGGATATGCTCCCCTTCCATCCAATAATTAAATAATTTCAATATGTGTTTGCTTAATTGTCCTTTAAAGGTCTTATAATACCCATACGGCAACCCATCTGGGCCAGGTGATTTGTTTGAGGGCAAATGTTTTAGGGTCATGTTAAGATCTTCCTTTCCCTGTACAGTTAATTTGGGCAGATTTAGGTGATCTTTGGGCTATTAGTAGGAAATAAATTGTATAGATCTGTGTAATATGCACCAAAGGCCTCTGCAATTGCCTCCGGGGTGCAGACATTACCATGAGCTGTATGAATAATCTGGGGGGTTTGCAGGGCCTGTTTTTTTTTTTGCTAATAATGTATGGGGTCTATTGGCCTTTTCATAATACAGCTGCCTCTACCTGCTTCCACCACTTTAAGATGTTTCAGGGTATTTCGTAATGTTACTACCTTTGCCAGAGTGTGAACCGTAGGGGTCTGTAGGTGTCTTTTCCAAAGTTGTTTGAGGTCAGACTCTAACTGCTGGCTTTTGAGTAATCTGTTTTTATAAACGCTGAGGCTTGTGCTATACATTCCCCCCTAACCACCGCCTTGTGTGCCTCCCACAAAGTATTTAATGAGTCCTCTACCTTTTCAACAATTTCAAAAGGTCTTTGGCACTTAGCGAGGAACTTACTCTCTACTGTAGGGATAAGTACAGCCACTCTGTCCCCAACCTGGAAATGTCTTATTTTGACGGATTATACACCCTACTTTGGGTTTTTTTTGGCCTTCTGGAGATGCTCTTTCACCATTGGCATTATACAGTATTAGCAAGTCTCTCCTGCATTTGGGCTCTACGACACTTCTATATGGGGTGGTCTCACGCCCAAGTTTGGGTTACTTCTCGAATGGCGAAAAGCAAAGCTGGAAGCAGGCAATCCCAGTTCTTCCCATCCTTATGTACTGCCCTCTTTAGCATTGTTTTCAGGGTTTTATCAAACCTCTCAACCAGGCCACCTGTTTGTGGGTGATAGACAGAGGTCCTTAGCGGTTTAATTTGAAATAGCTTACATAAGTCAGCCATGACTATGTTTCGCATACTATGTGTCTCTGGGCGGTTATTTCTATTGGTGTTCCTGTGGGCTTGGTTGCTGCTGTTTTGACAAAGGCCCAGTCTGAGTAGCCACACGCTTTCAAGGCTCCTCTGTTTTTGCTCTTAGTCTTTGGACTCTGTATCAGTTGCCACACATTCTGGCCTTTGGTGTAGAGTTCTAATGATACCCAGTTTGTGTTCCAGCGGATGGTGGGATTCAAACAACAGATATTGATCCGTATGAGTGGGTTTCCTGTATACTTCCGTTTTCAAGTTACCTCCCTCTTGGATGCATATCAAACAGTTTAAAAAGGCAAGATTGTTCTCGTGGACATCTTCCCTTGAATCTGATTTTAACCCAAGTGTCATCCACATACCTGAACCACTGACTCTGTGTAGTTCCCTGGAATGTAAGTAAGGCCCTCCTTTCCACTCCCTCCATGTACAAGTTAGCTACAATGGGAGAGACTGAAGAACCCATTGCACAGCCATGGTTCTGTCTATTAAAAAGGTGCTTGTATTTGAAGTATGTGGTGTTAAGACACAAATCTAGCAACAAACATACTTGGCTGGGACTGAGCTTCATTCTGCTGCTGAGGGTGTTATCTTGTTGCAGTCGATTTCTTACAGTCTCAATTGCCTCTGTCGTAGGTATACATGTGAACAATGAAGTGACATCATATGATACCATTGTTTCTTCTGCCTCTAGTGTAACGCCATGAACTCTTTGGCATTCTGGATATGATGTACTGTATTGCCTACCAACAGGGCTAAGATGTTAGCCAAGAATTTTGCAATGCTATATGTCACTGAAATTATGCTGCTGACAATGGGTCTTAGTGGGGCTCCTTCTTTGTGTATCTGGGGAGTCCGTATAAGAATGGTGTGGCTTTTCTGGGGTACAGGCGGCGGTATAAAACTTGATCTATGGCTTTCTCCTTTTCAAGTAGGCCAACAACTCCTGCTAAAAGTGTCAGCTGCCTTGTGAGGTCCTCTAACCTTACTACACAAGAGAGGAGAGCTCTCAATTCTCTTGAGTAAGGACCCGAACATCACTATCCTGCCAGCAGATAAAGGGCGATGCACAGTTGTGCTCAACACAACTGACTATCACTGCTAGATAACCACATTACTCAGTCATAGCAATACATATGAACCCTTAAGGAAAGACCCAACCAGTGGTTACAAGAAAAAGATGATAGGTCATCAGGCACCTGATGGGGTATTTCCGTGATTTGGATCTCTACATCTTAAATCTACACAAAAAAAAAAATTAAACATGAATTAATAGGATTGCTTTGTTTCTTATAAGGATTTATTAGATATTAAAATCAAATACATGGTTCTGTTTTATTATTATAGAGAAAAGGGAAATTAGAAAAATTTAATTATTTGATTAAACTGGAGCCTATGGGAGATGGCCTTCCCATAATTTCGGTGCTTTCAGAAAAATGAGTTTCCGGATAACAGATCCTATACCTGTACAGACTACTTTATAAGCATACATAAGACAGATTTTTTTAGGTTCTCCACTCCACACTATTTTGGACATGCTCTTTATTTTTTGCAATGATGATAAGGAATTAAAAGATACTGGCTTCCTTATTGAGAACAGATATAAATCAGCTGTTTTGAACTTCAGGCCTGTTAATAAAAAGATCTGCTATCATAGGAAGGCAGTTTTATTTAATATTTCCTTTGTTAAGGTTCTGACAACCGGCATTAAGTTGCATTACAAAAGGAATAACTGGTTCTCGGGTGAATGCTAAGGTTGAAAGGGAAGTTGCATTTAGAAAACCACAGTTCAAGAGAACGAATGATAATAGAGTAAGGCTGATTTTCACAACATGTAATAAACATGATCATTATGAGCAGTGGCTTCAAAGAAAATATATTAAAGGGGATGTAAAGACAAAAAAAAAAAACGTATCTCCAGTATACTTTGTTTAAAAAATGTGTACTGTTTTTATAAGAAACCTGACTGTATGCAGTGAAATCCCCCCCTTTGTTTTACTTGCTATGACTGCTGCGGATAGGAAACGGTCCCTAGTTTCTCTGGAGGGAAACCATCATACTTCTGAACAGCAGGGGAACCCCCCACACACACACACCTTACTTCCCAGCCATGCAGAACTTAGCAGCTTTGTTTGTTTCTCTGTAGCGCAGTCAGCGACTGTGCAGAGATTCGTATTGTATTTTATTTTTGCCTTTACATCCTCTTTAATGTTTCCAACTCCAGTTGGAGCCAGATTTAAACAAATAAGCTGGGATTCTCATTGAAGATTTGCTGCAGTCACTGGTTCTGCAGAGTAGGAGAAAGTTTGTATTAAACAATACAAAAACTATAAAATCAACATTAGATTACATGATAACACAGGACCCAGTGCAGTCTGAGCATTGCATTGGTCTTAGTCTTACAGATCTGTTTTAACTAGTGATGGGCGAATCTGTCGCATTTTGCTTTGCGAAAATTTGGCGAAAAGCCGAAAAATTTGTGCAATGCATTGGTCAATGGGCATCAAAATAATTTTGATGCGCGACAATTTTGACTTGATCGTCATTTTTTATCCGCGACAGTTTTTTGTCCAAATGCATCAAAGTCAATGGGCGTCTCAATTTTGATGCGATACAATTTTTATGCGTGGAACAATTTTGACTAGTAGTTTTTTTTCTTTTTGGCATGGAGAATTTTCGCTGCAGTTTTGCAAATATATTTGCAGGTGGTGAAACATAGAAATTTGCCACAAATCCGGGCCTGCCTAATTTATTCGCCCATCAGTAGTTTTAACAAAGTTACAAGATGAGGACCCCCTGCTCCTCCGGTAGTTTGCCACAGGGGGACATCATCTTGTTAGTTTGTTAAAACCACTGGTCTGCGAATAAATTCGGCCGGCATGGATTTGCACAGGGGGGGGGCACGGTTGCATAGCCCTCATCCGGACTGCCCCCACCTAGTTACATTACTGGCAGCCAACTTTGAAAACAGAAATCATTTGCTTTATTATCTATGGGCTTTTCTCATGTGTATTTATCAAAGCATGAACTCTTGCTTTCACTCATTGCTAAATATGCCTCTAAAACTCTCATAGAAATTATTAGTTGTGGGATTTCACTCAGGCAAGCTTTACTTTCACTCACTGTCAGACTGGCCCACAGGGATACCAGGAAAACTCCCGGTGGCCCCAGGTGTCAATGGGCCCTCATGCTGCTAAACATTTGGCCTATTTCATGGCCATTCCCTATTTCTATGAGAACAAAGAGGCTAAATAGATGGAATAATAGATTATATTATGTAAAGAAAAGAGACTATGAAAAAAGAGGAGAGAGGAAGAATAATATTACTGAGAGTGGGCCCCTGGTCTATGTTTTTTTGGTGGGCCCCTGGTCTAAGGTTTTTGGGTGGGCCCCTGGTGTCCCAGTTCGACACTGCTTTCACTTTTTGATAAATATGCCCCGTAGTCTGAATAAAGTATTCACAACTAGTTATAGGCAGATGTGATGTCTTAACCATTGAAAGGATGCAGAAACAGGCAATTTGTGAAACATAGTAAGTTAGGTTGAAAAAAGACACACGTCTATCATCAAGTTCAACCCTGAATAATAGATTATATTGTGTAAAGAAAAGAGACTATGAAAAAAGAGGAGAGGAAGAATAATATTACTGAGAGTGGGCCCCTGGTCTTATGGTTTTGGTTAGGCCCCTGGTGTCCCAGTCCGACACTGCTTTCACTCTTTGATAAATATGCCCCGAAGTCTGAATAAAGTATTCACAACTAGTTATAGGCAGATGTGATCTCTTAACCATTAAAAAGGATGCAGAAACAGCCAATTTGTGAAACATAGTAAGTTAGGTTGAAAAAAGACACACGTCCATCAAGTTCAACCTTTTAAACTTTTTTTAACCTGCCTAACTGCTAGTTGATCCAGAGGAAGGAAAAAAAAACCCATCTGAAGCCTCACCAATTTGCCTCAGAGGGGGAAAAATTCCTTCCTGCCTCCAAAACTAGTCCCTGGATCAACTTGTACTATGAGCTATCTTCCATCACATTGTATTCCTTCTATGTCTCAGCCTGTACAACTGATTCAGGGAAAGAATTCCACATCTTCACAGCTCTCACTGTAAAAAAAACCCTTCCGAATATTTAGGCAAAAACCTCTTTTCTTTTAATCGGAATGGGTGACCTTGTGTCAGCTGGAAATACCTACTTGTAAATAAAGCATTACATTATATGATCCCCTTATATATTTATACATAGTTATCTTATCACCCCTTAAACCCCAATTTGGCCAGTCTTTCCTTATAGCTAAGATTTTCCATGCCTTTTCCAGCTTAGTTGCCCTTCTTTGTAACCTCTCAAACAATAATCCTGTTTGAGCACTGGAGACCAAAACTGTACTGCATATTCTAGATGGGGCCTTACCAGTGCTCTATACAGTGGAAGAATGACCCCTTTCTGCTGTGAATCAATTCCCCTTTTAATGCAGCTCAAGGCCTTATTTGCCCTTGATGCTGCTGACTGGCATTACTTGCTACAGCCAAGTTTATCATCCACAAGGATTCCACTGCCTAGTGCAGTCCCATTAAAGGTATACTGTAATTGGCTTGGATATTTTTACATCCCTGGTGCATGACTTTACATTTATCAACATTGAATCTCATTTAATACAAACAAAGTTCATTCATCGCTTGTAATGTGAAATCTTCAATTGGTATTAAGTACCTTGATTGCAGGCGCTCTTCACTGGTCCACTCTGCTGGACTCTCCAATGCAAAACAAGTCTCAGTAGGAAAGCGCAAAATGGACACTATGGTGCATTACCCTTAATTATGTATAATAAAATACCAAGTGCAACACACTGTGCTGTGTTACATGAGACTTGTTTAAAAAGTGCCATGTGCCATAGACCCTTCAGGTGAGTAAGACCAAGGATTATAAAACAGTAGTCACCAAGGATGATAAATCAGTCACCCTATGGTAAAATTACCTACTCACCAGACTTTCAAAGTAAGTACACATCAAGCAAGCTCACGCTGAATCCAAAGTGTCCTCAAGTATTCATGCAATGTTAAAACAGGTCCATTGGCACTGCACCTGATCCTTAACACATTTCATGTGGAAGAAGTGGTGTGGCGATCCACGTGAAACATGTAAGTATCAGGAGCAGTGGCAATTGACATGTTCTAATTTTACAATGTTCTGCTGTTTTGTTAGTATACCCAGTTGTTGGGGCACATTAATTCTAAATAAAAACTGTGACATGCCACTGGCCTGCACATGCATTTTAAGGGGGAATTAGCGTTTAGTAGGCAGGTATCTTAGGGTTTTTGAGCTAAGAGACAGGGACACAGGTTTATTATGCACTGGGCATTCCCAACGAAAAGGCAACAGAAAAAATGTTCAGGTTACAGTTCAACAACTTCACTGTAGAACATGCAGGGTACAGTTCAGCAAATACATTCAGGGTTTTCCCCCCTCTGGTCGCTCACCATCAAGGGAAACTTTGAAGTATTTGGGCTTCACACTCAGCCCTGCTGGCTTACCCTCCTGGGATTCAGACTCACTAGCCTCTGTCAGTCCTTTCGCTTTCTTTCCCCACGAGGGAATTAGGCTCCAGGCTCTGGAACTCTCTTGCTGGCCACAAAAACTCCTTCTGCCCAGCTCTGTCTCTCGCAGCACCTCACTTCCCTCCACTCTAGGAGGTGTTTGGAGAGCCCTAAACTATGCTCACACAGCCCTTTTACATGGTCAGGTAGATCCTCTCTCAGCTGCCACTTAATTACCTGGCTGAGAGGAAATATTAACCCTACCTGAGCCGACTATTCGTTTGCAGCACATACAATGCAGTTTAAACACACTCTTTTATGTGCATTTTCCTCTAAGGGCTCTTACAGATGAGCGTTTTTACCTGCGCTCCCCTGCGTTCCGTTTTTCTGCGTTCAGCCGCAGGGGAGCACAGGAATAGACGCATTATATTTTTTCCAATGGGGCTGTACTCACACAGGCACGTGTAGGCGCCGAACGCAGGAAAAATGCAGCATATTGCGTCTCAACCTGCATTCGGCGCCTACACGCGCCTGTCTGCGTACAGCCCCATTGGAAAAAATGTAATGCGTCTATTCCTGCAATCCCCTGCGGCTGAACGCAGAAAAACGGAGCACAGGTAGGGTTGCCACCTGGCCGGTAAATTAACGGCCTAGCCGGTAAAACAGGTATGGAGGCCGGTGCCGGTATTAAGATAATACCGGCAATTACATTGGCCGGTAATGTTTTTGCGGGGAGAATGCCACTTACTTTTAAGCAGCTTCACTGCTCCCTCCTCCCACAGGGCTTTTTTTTCAACTATCTTTATTGACCTCTCTAATACATCACAATTCTGTTTTCCGGCCTTCTGATTGGTTTTTCGTTGCATGTGACAAGGAGGTGGCTGAGACGCGTCATTAGACTGCAGCCATGAACCAGGAGAGCAGCTTCAGAGCCCGTGAGTGGGATTTGTACCCACATAGCTTTGAGTGGGGGCGTACTAGTGGGGATAACATTACTATTTAGATTGAGTATGGTTTATGGCTGGTTTCCATCAAAAGTTCAGTTACGCAAGCGTGATATCAGAATCAGAATCTGCAAGGCACAGGGTGTGTGGCTTTGGGCGGGATTGGGGGTGTGGCTTTGGGTGGGGCTACGGTCGGTATTTTTTTCTAGAAAAGGTGGCAACCCTAAGCGCAGGTAAAAACGCTCGTCTGTTTAAACAGTGGTGCTTCCCAAACACCCTGTCACATATCCTCCCCCTCTGTTTCGACCCAGGGGCAGAACACATTGCCATCCCAAAAGAAACTCTCTTAGGGCTCTTACACACAGCCGTTCCGACCTGCGCTCCCCTGCGTTCCGTTTGTTGGCGTTCAGCCGCAGGGGAGCGCAGGAATAGACGCAAGTAATGATTTGAAATGGGGCTGTACTCACTCAGGCGCGTGTAGGCGCTGAACGCAGGAAAAATGCAGCATGTTGCGTCTGAACCTGCGTTCGGCGCCTACACGCGCCTGAGTGAGTACAGCCCCATTTCAAATCATTACTTGCGTCTATTCCTGCGCTCCCCTGCGGCTGAACGCCAACAAACGGAACGCAGGGGAGCGCAGGTCGGAACGGCCGTGTGTAAGAGCCCTTAAAGGGATTCCTACCTCCAGTCTTTCTTTGGTTGAAGGGCTAGATGGCTGCTTCTCAGTTACACAACCCTTTAAACATGATTTTGACCTTTCTTTAGCATGTGAAAGATCCCACACATACATGTCAATCAGAGTATACAGACACATGCTCTCTTGTAAACTTGAACCTTTTATCTTTAAAGGGCTCACTCTGCCTTTGAAATGCAAGGTTTCACTCACTTTGTCTTTCACTAAAGGGCTAGGGACCTGCTTGTCCATAGCGCAACATTTGTTTTGGCAGCATGACTATTGGGTAATCGATTTTAGCCACTAATTATGCTGTTGGATCAGTCATTTTGTTATTTCATTGATTTACACAATTTTTGTGGTTTTATTGCAATTTTATCCCTGCATTATTTTTCCTTATGTATCTTTAGTATAGTTTGGTGCTTTGGTATAGAAAGATATATTTTACTTTGTTTGATCCGTCAGAATATGTACTTTCCAAAAATATATGCTGTTCTGGGGGCTTTTTACAGTTGGGGGTCTTACAACACAACGCAAAGTCGGGGTACTGTTTTCAGCAGCTTAGTTGGCTAGTGTGAAAATTCATATGCATGTTTTTCATTTGGGGTCCATGCACACCACATACTTTGGTAAATCTATGCATATTGGGCATCAAGCTATTCATTAGACCTCTGACGTCCAAATTTAGGGTGATTTTTCTTTGTACGTAAAACATTGTGTGCGAAAAATGCTGCAAACTGCAAAATTTTTAGGCAATTTTCAGAAATGTTGTAAAATCCTCTAAGTTTAGAAAAGCTTTGCAGTTTGGTGTAGAAAGACGTCTTTATCTTTGTTGGATTCGTCAGAATGTGTACTTTCCAAAAACATATGGTTTTGGGGGGTCTTTGCTGTTAGGAGGGTCTTGAGGCACATAATATGAAGTCAATGGTCTATGTTCACAGAAGGCGAATCGGCAGCGGAGAAAACTCATATGCACTATTTTTATTTGGGGTCCGCACATGCCAGCTGCCTTGGTATATCTATGCATATTGGGCATCAAACTGTTCAGTAGTCCCTTGGCATCAATATTTATGTTATTTTACAATTGTATGCAAGAAATTGGGTGAGATAAATGCGGCCAATTGCAATATTTTTAGGCGATTTTCAAAAATGTAAAAACCGTTGCTTTTATCGCCAAATTTAGGAAAGACTTGCGACTTGGTACTTTGGAGTACAAGGACATGCATACCCAATTTGGGTTTGTGGGAATGTGTACTTTCCGAAAATATATGGTTTCCTGGGGTGAACTTAATTTTTTCTACATTTGCCCCCCTCAAAACAATGTAAATGTGTTGATTTTGCAGTATCTGAAATGACAGACCATATGGGGGTCTTCTTTTTGGGCCCCTATATGCCACATGCTTAGGTACACCTATACATATTTTCATATTTGGGGTGATTTCTCTTGATACCTAAAAGTATGTGGGTAATACGATGCTGCAGGGTAGAAATTTTGAGGTGATTTTTGGAAATGTCACCAAATCACCACATTTAGGAATGATTTGCAGCTTGGTACTTTCTAGTACAAAGACATGCATACCCAATTTAGATTCGTGGGAATGTGTACTTTCCTAAAATAAATGGTTTTCTGGGGTGAACTTACCCTTTTCTACTTTTGCCCCCCCCCCCAAAACGATGTAAATGTCTTGATTTTGCAGTATCTGAAATGACAGACCATTTGGGGGTCTTCCTTTTGGGGCCCCTATATGCCATGTGCTTGGGTACACCTATACATATTGGGCATCAAACTGTTCAGAGGACCCTAGGCTTTCATATTTGGGGTGATTTCTCTTCATACCTAAAAGTATGTGGGTAATACAATGCTGCAGGGTAGAAATTTTGAGGTGATTTTTGGAAATGTCACTGAAATCACCAAATTTAGGAATGATTTGCGGCTTGGTACTTTGTAGTACAAAGACATACATACCCAATTTAGATTCGTGGGAATGTGTACTTTCCAAAAATATATGGTTTTCTGGGTGAACTTACCCTTTTCTACTTTTGCCCCCCCCCCCCCCCAAAACGATGTAAATGTCTTGATTTTGCAGTATCTGAAATGACAGACCATATGGGGTATCCCAATTTATTCCATGGTGCTACCAGACACTGCAGTTACAATCAAACGTTTCGGGAACACATGTCCCTTCCTCAGTGCAGTTACAATCAAACGTTTCGGGAACACCTGTCCCTTCCTCAGTGATGATCGATCACTGAGGAAGGGACATGTGTTCCCGAAACGTTTGATTGTAACTGCAGTGTCTGGAAGCACCATGGAATAAATTGGGATCACCCCTGTTGCAGCATACAAAGGTATTGGCATTTTGTTGCATTTGGTTTCAAAATTTAGACATACAGTCGGGTTTGAGTTCTCTTGCATCTCAGGGACCTCGTACGGTAGTAGAATAAACATAAACAGTTCATGCAACACCACTGACTTAGTTGAGTTAATGTCCAGTGTGACCCAGAGTGAAATCCCATTCACTTTTACCTCTACTGACTTTTCAGCAATACCTTTAACGGGCACAGTGCACTCTGATTGCGCACTTAACTCTTTAGGTCCCAGGACCTTGCCTTTCCTCCCACAGTCCCAGTCTTTTATCTCCCCAGCCTGCCGTTCCCTTTCAACCACCCCTTTAAGAACAGTCTCACCATTCCTGTATAGCATCCTGTGTGGAACTGCTGGGGATGACTTCTGGCCAAATATGGCAGACTGGACTAAGAAATCAGCATAGCCCCTTTCCTGGGTATGCTGCACTGGTGCCACCCACCGGGACTCCAACCTCAGGCCAACTCCTGGGGACTGGTTTCCTGGCTTGGATCCAGATATAGGGGTTTCCTTTGGCACTCGCACAGTTGCTCTCACTTCCTTGGCCGTCGGTTGCAACCCCACAGGCCGCTACACCTTTAAGGAAGCCTGTTGGTAGAACTTTCTTTGTGGTAAACAGAAAAATATATTCTGTTTTCCTACAGACTTTACAGGAGCTGCCAGTGCCACTGCTCCTTGCAACTCACAGAAATGCTCACCTTTCACTTGTGAGGCATTTAGCAGTCTCTTTCCCAGACTTGGCATGCTGATTCTTTCCCAGTCACAGTGGAACTGCAGCCACCAGTCACCATCTTGCTGTTCCTGTTGCTTTCCAACAGCACTCACAGCCTCCTGCTGAACAGCTGTAGCATGGGGATTTACAGCACCATCTTGCTGTTCCTGTTGCTTTCCAACAGCACTCACAGTACAGTCTCTTAAGGGTAATGCTTACCAGGCTTTTAAACAGGTGTAGGTCTCTTTAAAGCTCTACCCGCATTCGAGCACCAATTATGACATGCCACTGGCCTGCACATGCACTTTTTTTTTAATAAAGGTTTTTATTTATTTTCATAAAAGTAAAAAGAAAACAAAATCAAACAAAGTAAATAAATAATCTGTTCGAAATTTGGAGGAGCAAAAGGAGAGAAAATAGAAAAGGAGGTGCCATAAACCGTACAGTTTAACATGTATAGACATCGAACAAGATATTCACTTAACTTTACCATTTCCATTAAACAGCAGTTTTAAAGGTGTGAAAGTCCATAACCAAAATGCAATCCTTGTCGCTTATATACCACTTGCAGATAGCAATCTATTGATTTGGTGACTCCTGGGGGGTGATTGATGACTCTTTCCTGTGATCTATGAAGATTCTGTATGTATTGATTTGTATCTTGTACTGCATTATTGTTGAATAGCAATTCTGTATCGAACCACGTGGTATGTCAAAATGCGTAAATCATTAAATGTCTGGTATGAGTGGGGAGTGAGGATATATATGTCATCCAGGTTGAAAAAATGTTTCTGTGTGTTCCTCTTTATTTGTAGTAGTTTCTAGCCAGTCCATGTGGAAGATATGGTGGAGTTTTTGTTTAACTAGCGAAAGTGGAGGTACAGATCGGGAAAGCCAATGGTGAAGAATAGTTTTCCTATATGCGGCCATTAGTCTTTCCGCTAGGCGTCTCAAAAAGTACCCATAATAAAGTAAAGGGAGCTGTCTGTTGTGTTAAAGATCTCCAATATCCCTGCACATTTTCCCAGAATTGCTGTATTAAGGGGCAAAGCCAAAGACAGTGCACAAGGTCTGCTTGAGACTGATGGCATCTCAGGCAATTGTCCCTGTCCAAAGTGCCAATATGATAACGCCTGAGTGGTGTAAGATAAGAATGGTGTAAGATCTGTAATGAAATTTCCTGGTATTTGCTGGAAGATAATACCTGCATAGTTTTTGCATCGTATTGAAGTATTTGAGCTGTATCTATCTGCGGAAGTACTGAAGTCCATTTAGATAGAAAAGTATCCGTTGATTCTACTGGTAATGTGGTTCAGATTATCCGGTATATCTGGGATGTAGTTTTGTATGAGTCACTTTTGGGCCATAGTGTATTTATTGGATTGTCTTTATCTTACTGAGATAGATGTTGAAGAACCATCTTAGTGAAGTGGATAATTTGAATTGAAAGTAAATAATCATTGGAGAAAAAGGGGAATTTTCGAATAAGAATTTCTTTTCATGGTATAGTAAAAGTCTCACTAATGATATCTTTGACCAATCTTAAATTTTGATTTTGCCAATCCAAAACTGTTTTATTTTTTTCCCTATCGGGAAGGTTGGGTTACCAAGCCATGTCAGATATATAGAATGGTTAGGAGCTAATTTATATCTGCGCCACACTCAAATCCAAGTTTTGTTTGTGTCAATGAATAGGGGGTGTTCAATCATATCCTGGGGAATATCTTTTAGGGAGGAGTGGAGAAGCACATTAAGAGAGATACCGCCTGACAGAAGTTGATCCACTTCTGTTGAAGTGTAAATATTTCTGTTATATATCCAATCACCTACAAATCTGAGTAATGATGCTTCATTAAATTCCCTTATATTTGGAAAATTGACTCCACCCTTATCTTTGGTTTGTTGTAGTTTAAACATACTTATCCGTGATCTCTTTTTTTTTGCCAGATAAAAGTGTGGAGCATTTTAAAGGGATCCTGTCATCGGAAAACATGTTTTTTTTCAAAACGCATTAGTTAATAGTGCTACCCCAGCAGAATTCTGCACTGAAATCCATTTCTTAAAAGAGCAAACAGATTTTTTTATATTCAATTTTGAAATCTGACATGGGGCTAGACGTTTTGTTAATTTCCCAGCTGCCCCTGGTCATGTGACTTGTGCCTGCACTTTAGGAGAGAAATGCTTTCTGGCAGGCTGCTGTTTTTCCTTCTCAATGTAACTGAATGTGTCTCAGTGAGACGTGGGTTTTTACTATTGAGCGTTGTTCTTAGATCTACCAGGCAGCTGTTATCTTGTGCTAGGCTGCTATCTGGTTACCTTCCCATTGTTCTTTTGTTTGGCTGCTGGGGGGGAAAGGGAGGGGGGTGATATCACTCCAACTTGCAGTAAAGAGTGAGTGAAGTTTATCAGAGCACAAGTCACATGTCTTGGGGAAGCTGGGAAATTGACAATATGTCTAGCCCCATGTCAGATTTCAAAATTGAATATAAAAAAATCTGTTTACTCTTTTGAGAAATGGATTTCAGTGCAGAATTCTGCTGAAGCAGCACTATTAACTGATTAATTTTGAAAAAAATTTTTTTTCCCATGACAGTATCCCTTTAAGTAATCTTTTGTAGTCTGATTGGCTTTATGCTATAAGGTAACATCTGTATTTTGTAAAGGATTCTTGGGAATAGTATCATTTTTATTAAGTGAATTCTGCCTAGGAAGCTAAGATTCAAATTATCCCAGGATTTTAACTCTTGCTGGATCTTTTCTATAGTATGACGAATATTAATCGGATATAATTCAGTATGTTTTTTTGGCAACTTAATTCCCAGGTACGTTATGTAAGATTTTGCCACCTTAAAAGGAAAATCGCTATTTCTGCTTGTTATACCAGAATCCCCAAGTTCCAGTGCCTCCGATTTATTTAGATTAATCCGAAATCCTGCAAAAGTGCTAAAAGTTTCTATTGTTTCTAGTATCATAGTCAATTCTATTTGGGGATTGTTAACAAATAATAAGATGTCGTCGGCGAAAGCTGTTATTTTATGTTTGGTATGGCCCAGTGGGATCCCTGCAAATGTCTTATTTTGCAACAAATGTTTTATTAAGGGATCTAATGCAATATTAAATAATAAAGGGGATAATGCACCCAAAACTCCAACCCAGGTCGTTTAACTGGCACTTCCCTGCCCACTTCTACAACAATGACTTCAAACAACACTTAAAAACTATCTGGGCCAACTATGTGGATGACAATCTCACCCATTGGGACGATCCAAATCTCCTGTGGGCAGCAGCCAAACCGGTATTACGGGAGCAGATCACCACATCGCAAAAAACAATATAATGCCAAATATAAAACACTACAACAGAAACTTACACAAACGTACACTAAATTTAAAACCTCCTAAACAAAAGAATCACAAGAGGAATATAACGAAATCAAAAAACTTTTTGAGCACAACTAAACATAGACCACATACGTAATAAATACTTTAGATGGGGAAACAAAACAGGTAAACTGTTAGCGAGAATCATCAAACAACAAACCCCACAAACATATATTCATAAACTTCAGAGTAATCAAAAATGGATTACATCTCCCACACAAATTACCAGAACAATGGCTCAATACTTTCAAAATTTTTATGCCACAGAAACCGACAATCCCGAAGAGGGACTCGCATTTTTGCGAGAAGCAAACTTGCCCAAACTTACAATAGAGGAAAGGAACACACTAGATGCACCAATAACGGAAAGTGAAATTTTACAGACTATTAAAACCCTAAAATTAGGCAAATCCCCTAGTCCAGATGGCCTTAGCGCTGAATTTTACAAAATCCTAGCACCTGATGTCACGCCAACATTCCAGACACTCTTCAACAACACTCTTCAAGGCCTCCCATTGTGGCCAGAAGCAAATGAGGCCGTATAATTCTCCTCCCCAAAAAAGAGAGACCTCACTAACCCACAATCTTATCGACCTATCTCCCTCTTAAATCAAGACTTAAAGATACTCTCAAAAATAATGGCAGATAGATTACAACTAATATTACCTAGAATCTTGTCTCCAGGGATGGGCGAATTTGACCCGTTTCGCTTCGCCAAAAATTCGCCGCCGGCGAAATGTCGCAGACGCCCATTAAAGTCTATCGGCGTCAAAAAAAAATTGTCGCGCGCCGAAATTATTTTGTTGCGCGTCTTTTTTTTTGACGCACGTCTCCATACAAGTCTATGGGCGTCATTTTTTCGGCGAAACGAGGCGAAAAAATTCGCCCATCCCTACTTGTCTCCAATCCAACTAGGCTTCACAAAAGGCAGACATTCTGTGAAAGCCACTCACCAAATTCTGGCATCTATCTATATACATAACATGGAGAAACGTAAACATGGAATATTAGTAAATCTAGATGCAGAAAAATCATTTGATCGGATATACCATGCCCACCTTCTTAGACTACTCAAATTTCAACACTTCGGTCATCAATTATTAAAACTATTCCGTAACCTATACACCTCCCCGTCAGGTTTTCTCACAGTGAATAACATAAACCCCATACGTAAAGGGACCAGACAAGGTTGTCCCCTATCCCCTCTCTTTTTCAACATAGCACTGAACCCATTGCTTAGACACCTAGCTCAAAACCACAAATATCAATATCTTACCATTGGACAAACACATTATAAAATAATAGCATTCGCAGATGATATTTTCCTATTTATAAACAAACCAAACCAAGATATTCCTGTCGTCATGGAAACTATTAATAGATATGCCACTTTCTCAGGCCTAAAAATAAACTATGATAAATCAGAAGCCATCAAACTAAAACATACCATACCCACAGACTGGACACAAGACATCCCCTTCAAAAAAGCACAGCATCACATCACCTATCTAGGCATCAAATTTACGAACCACCATACGGACACTAACTAAACATAAGTCAAACCATATCCGACATCCAGAATGACCTAGCAAATTGGAAAACACTGAGTCTCTCTTTTTTGGGAAGGGCATACCTTATTAAAATGGTATACTTTCCTAAGCTTTTATATAAAATCCAGATGTTACCTTATTACTTAAAACAATCAGATCAAAAGCTAATAAACAAACTATTCAGAAAGTTTATTTGGGGGGGGGGGAGACCAAGGATAGCCTTACTCAAACTCCAACATCCTAAAATAAATGGAGGCGTAAACTTCCCAAATGAACTATAATGAAGCACCTTTGCTACGTCACATTGGAGACAGGATCTATGATACGGACACATATAGCAATACAAACTTCTAAAATCATGGTAACTACATACCTGAACTCTCTGATCCACATCTCACCTATGGACCTCACACAAAAAAACAATCCTTTATTTATAAACACATACAAAGCTTGGAGAAGTGTTCGCCACAGATGGAAAGCCACACAATCTCTTTCATTTTATCTACCATGGACTGATAACAAAGATTTTCCAAGTAGCTTACTAATGAATGTCTTTAACAACTGGCGCAAAGAAGGCATTTACTGTGTCAGAGACATATTAACCAAAAACCTAACTGTTATGACACACTCAGAAGCCTCCGCCAAGTTCCCTTCCCTCTGTGGCCAATATTTCTATTACCTTCAAGCGTCTCACTATGCGAGAGATGTCCTACATAGGATGACAGACCAAGATATGTCTAAATCATATATGGAAAGGATCTAATAACATACACTCTACATCTTCTATCCACAAAACTCATTAGGGTGACCCCAGATCCCTTGTTAAATGACACCCCCTTTGGGAAATGGTTAGAAGCTATATCAACTATCACCGCAACAGACGCTGTTAAACTTCATTCTCACTCTATGAGAACAATACCATCTAGCCAATACCAAATCATGGCCCTACAAATACTACACCAATCCTACCTGACCCCCCTAAAGAGATACAAAATGGGCATGCTACCCAACCCAACATGTCTGAGATGCTCTGGAACAGACACCACAATAATGCATTGTAAATGGTCTTGCCCAGTTTTTAATACACTTTGGTTAGACGTGTACAAATACTGGCAGTCATTAACCAAGCAAACATTTGAACCAAATATAGAATAGGCCCTATTTAGCAAAGTCAGGGGGACACAACAAATATCTAAAGCCAATAGAGCATTAGCAGAAAGATTAGCTGCAGCAACAAGAAAAGCTATACTACAAGAATGGCTTTCTCCCACCTCACCATCTATAAACTTGGTTAAGAACAAGCTTCATTTCCTATTTCATATGGACTGGCTGGAAGCTTCCATAAATAAAAAAAAACATACTGATAGGTTTTTCAACACCTGGACCTCCTACATCTTAAGCCTTCCATCTGATATCAGACAATTTACAATCTCTACTTTCCGATACACCCCGTGGCAGGCCCGGACTGGCCGTTTGTGAATACGGGCAAATGCCCGTTGGGCCGCTGCCTGTGCAGTGTAAATGGGCCGCGGGGCAGTGCGCACCGCACCATAACAAAATTAAGGAGCTTACTTCCTCCCGCAAGATCCTCTGTGCGCACAGTAGCAGACGATAAACAGATCATTTTCTTCAGTCTGAAGAGCTCACCCCAAGGGCCGCGTATGTTTTCTTTTCTGTTTTTTTTTTTCCCGTGTCTGGACTGCTGAGGGGGGTGGGGGTTTAAGCAAGTATGCGGAGGAGAGGTGGGACTGAAAGAAGAAGTGTCCTATACGTCACCTGTGTGCTCTCAGCTATGGGACAGTCACAGATAACAGCCAATTGCAGGTAGGGAAAAAGGTGCCAGTGTATGTCTGTGTTGTCCAGTATTCAGCTGACAGGCAGGATGGATTGCAGACACTGGTGCTGCAGATTCATCCTCTCCCCCCCCCAGACTATCAGTTCAGAAAGAATGCTGGGCAAGTAAAGAGGATACAAATCATTTTTATTACACTGCCTCATGATTTTTTTTTTAACCCTTTCCTTGTTAGCAAAAATTGCATTTGTGCCATTTCTGGGGGTATTTATTCACGGAATTCTCACTGTGTTCATCCTGCTTTTACTCTCCTCTGGGGTAGTATACATGGAATTGCAACTGTGTCTTTTGGGTTTTATAAATTAAATTGCATCAGTGTCTTTTTTTTTAAAAATAAATGTTTAGCTATCTATATTCAATATTCCTCCCATAGTGGGCATGGTCACAGAACAATTCAGCAGGAAATTCCCTTAGTTTGCTCATAGTCTGTACAGAGAGATCCCATAAAACTATGGCAGCATAGGTATTCCCCTGTACTAAGCACAATTCAGCAGGAACAGTCCCTAAGTTTGCTCATAGTCTGTACAGAGAGATCCCATAAAACTATGGCAGCATAGGTATCCCCTGTACTAAGCACAATTCAGCAGGAACAGTCCCTAAGTTTGCTCATAGTCTGTTCAGAGAGATCCCATAAAACGATGGCAGCATAGGTATTCCCTGTACTAAGCACAATTCAGCAGGAACAGTCCCCTAAGTTTTCTCATAGTCTGTACAGAGAGATCCCATAAAACTATAGCAGCATAGGTATTCCCCTGTTCTATTTACCATATAACAGGAAGGTTTGAAGGTAGTTCTTTAAAAATACAAAAATACTGTGAAAATGAATTCCTGTGTTATGTTTGCAGTTGAACTCTATAGAAATAAATAAGTGAAATGAGTAATTATCATGGGACAAAAGGAAAGGCAGTCACTTTTCGTCACCCAGCCTTGGAACCCTGTGCCAAATGGAAAAACTCCATTTAGGGGGCCATGCCAAAATGGTTTCAATTGGGCCCCACAGTTGGTAAAACCAGCCCTCCACATGGGCCTCTCTGCACAGTCTGCTGTCCCGATATTTTTTTTCTTATCGGAGGCCTGGACCACCTTTTTTTCCTAATTTTATTGGGGGCCCTGACCACCAATGTTTTATTTATAGCTTGTGTGGGTGGGGGAGCTTGGTTGCCAATGTCACACATATATACAGGTATGGGACCTGTAATCCAGAATGCTCCAGACCTGGGGTTTTAAGGATAATGGATCTTTCCCAAATCTTGATCTTCATACTTTAAGTCTACTAGAAAATCATATAAACATTAAATAATCCCAATAATATAATTTTGCTCCCAATAAAGACTAATTATATCTTAGTTTGGCTCAAGTACAAGCTACTGTTTTATTATTAAAGAGAAAATGAAATCAATTTTAAACATTTGGATTGTTTGAATATAATGGAGTCTATGGAAGATGGCCTTTCTGTAATTTGGAGCTTTCCGGAAAATGGGTTTCCGGATAACCCCCATACCTGAAGTGGGCTGCTTTGATTTTTTTTTGCCAGGGCTGCTTTTTAATCCCAGTCCGGCCCTGCCCCGTGGTATGACTTAGAATGCCTACGTGGCACCAACCCATTAGTCTTAGCAACAATGATTCCTGCATAACAAGATCGCAGCTGCCTCCCAGGACTCATCAACTCTTGGGCGACTATGGATATCCCAAGATCACTACATCGAATGAAAAAAACAAAAAAACAAAAGAGGCATGTTTAATTCCAAATAATCTTATTGATCGTTTTGTTTTTATTAGTTAAAGATAAAGGAATCTCCAGCACCTGATTTAGATGTAGTGGTGGCTATAGAGATGTGAACGCTACCACCTCATCTTAACAAATGTCACAGCTCAACGTGCTTTGAGTACGCTTAAAGAAATGAAAATGTACACTTTCTTGTATAAATCAACACTTTATTGGACAAATGTCTATATGCAACATTGAATAACTGGTTCCCTGTTGAATTTCAAATGTTTCCAAATTGTAACCGTTAACTGTGAGAAAAGTTTGGGGAGAATTATATAACGCTTTGAATAAGTTTAGCATGTGTATTCCAAAATATTGGAACTTTAAAAGTCTCCTTATATGAATATAAGCGATCCTATCAAAAGCCTTATCTACGTCCAAATTTATTAATATCCTTGTTGTCTTCTAGGTTACAGCGATAAATAGCTGCAATTGCTTTCCTAATAGCCTGGACTGGATATCTGTTTTGGAGGAAGCCCATCTGATTAGAGGTAAGTATAGCAGGGAGAATTTTTTGTAGTCTATTTGCCATTATTTTTGTTATAATCTTTAGGTCCTGGTTTAAAAGGGAAATTGGTCTATAGGAGGACGGGTCTGTACGCTCCTTTCCTTCTTTATGAAGTAAGATAATTCTAGCATCCGCTGCTTTATCCCATAACTGATTCCCTTGTAAGATATTGTTATATAAAGATGTTAATAAAGGGGTTGTTTCTGGGAGTAGTAGTTTATAAAATTCCACTCCTAAGCATCTGGGCCTGGAGATTTGCCATTTGTAAATTTAGTAATAGTCATTGCGACCTTTGTTTGCATTACAGGTGCATCTAGGATTTCCCTATCCTGGACAGAAAGCTTATTCAGATGAGCTTCTTGGTGAAACTTAAGGCCATTTTCTGGGGATTTGAGAGTCCGTTGATAAAGTTTTTTGAAGTGAGATGTGATCACGTTTGTGATATCTTTTGTACTATGAGCCCATCCTGTGGGAGTTTTGAGTTTCTGGATAAAAGTATTGGACTGTTGTCTTTTGACTAAATTTGCTAATAGTTTGCCCGATTTGTTTCCCCATCGATAATATCTATTGTGGCTCAATTTATGTGGCATCTATTCAGTCAATAAAGTATTGAAAAGCGCCTTTGTATTTTTTCTTTGCTATTGCCGAATTAGTAGATTTAAACTTTTTATAAGCCTGCGTGAGTTCTTTTTGTAACAACCGGTACTTTTCACTAAAGGACCTCTTCCGCTTGATCAGCTAATATGATGTGGCCTCGTAACACTGGTTTGGCTTCTGCCCATAGTAAGTTTTTGTCATCCCAATGGGCTAGATTGTCATCAATATAATTGGACCAAAGTTGCTTTAGATAATTTCTAAAGTCTTCATCATGGTACAGGTAAGTCGGAAATCTCCAATTTTGTGAGTATGGTTCCGGAACAGACAGACGTAAGGTGAGTTTCATGGGGGCATGGTCTGAAGTATCTATGTTACCAATACTAGCATCATCAATTGAGGCTAAGAGATGGGTAGACAAAAAGATGTAATCTATCCTCGAATGTGAGTTATGGACTGCAGAAAAGAAAGTGTAATCCCTAGTGTCCGGGTATAGTTATCTATAAGTATCTTGTAATTGAAGGTGTTCGCACAGGGAGTACAGTGGTTTTATTCTACTTAAGATATGTGTGGATGATGTACCTGACTTGTCCATGTAGGGATCACACACCGTGTTCATGTCACCACCAAAGATCAAGTTTGATGCCCCCCAGGAGTCTAACCGCTGGAGTAAGTCTGCGAAAAAAGATTGGTTTTCAGTGTTAGGAGCATAGACATTAAAAAGAGTATATTTAGTCCCATATATAGTCACATCCATAATAAGGTATCTACCCATTTTGTCTTTGAATACTTTTCCCACCGTACTATTCAAAGCGGTATTTAGGATAATCACCACACCTCTAGATTTGAAAGTATATGAGGCAGTAGTGACAGAGCCTATCCATCTATCTTTTAGAGAGGCTGTGTCACGCCTGCGCCAGTGCGTTTCCTGTATAAAAGTTATGTGGACTTTGTCCCGTTTAAGGTGGTCCAATATTTTACGTCTTTTTATGGGAGTATTTAAACCCCCGACATTCCATGAAATGACCCTAATTTTCTCAAGGATATTATCCCTCCTAGGGTTAGTAGAATCTTGAGTAGAAGACATATTAACTTAGCCTATACCTTTTTTTTGGAAAGCGTATATCTCGATACTGAAAGTGTATCCAGTCTGGCTGTCCCAGCAAGCAGACCAGGGTCCGGGATAAGTTAAGGGTGTGGGAAAGTATCTTGCTCCTAAAGGCACACTGGCCTTCAAATTCCAGATTATAATACAATAAACATAATAACTAATCAAAATATTTAACTTGAAAAATTGTGACGGCATCTCAGCCAACTGTTCATGTCACGCTTTAGGTCACTCCAAGTATATAGAAAATTAAGTGTAAGTCAAAAGGACCAATATGCAAACTTATCATCTTATAATACAAAAAAACTGTAATACAAAGTGTACTCTGAAGAAAAATTGTCCATAGCAGATAGTCCAACTGAAAAAAGTCCAGTAGCAAAGAAAAAGCTAGGGAGCCAAAGAGAAAGTTTGTTCCGGCTGATGAACAAGGGAGAAAAACCCTATGGAAGGTCTGTCTTTCCAGGCCAGAAGGCCAAGTATAGGGCTAGATGTCATTCCAGCTGTAGAAATTGTAATTGAACAGTGGTGCTGTTCAATTACAATTTCTTCAATATTGACCGGTGATAAGTGGCCACTGGGGAACCTGCACTACAGCTTGAAAAGAAGAGGGTGTAAGAAGTCGTGCTGACTGCTCCTTTTACACGTCATTCCAGCTGTAGACAAGAGATATTGGTGTCTCCCTCCAAAAGATATGAAGCTCATAGTCTTGTTTCAAAAAGGTATAATAGGAACATGTTATGAAAACAAGATGACATAGTTTAGATGTAAAGTGATATCATACCAGGATCAATGTTTTATGAGGTTGTATGTCCCTTTTCGGGTCAAATACAAAACCGAATATCTCAACTCGGTAAGAAGCAAAGGGGGATAGAATGTCAATGATCATCAAAAAAAGTTTTGAGTCTTTCTGAAGATCACAGTCAACCTTCTTGTACATTTTGTAAAGTATCAACATAGACACGTGCTTCATTTGGATTTTTGAAAAAATGTGGTTTATCGTTGGTTTTGCTGAGGACTTTCAATTTTGCCGGGTATAACAGTGAGAATTTATAACCCGCTGCGTACAGAGTTTTACAGATTGGTGAAAACTCCCGTCTTTTTGCGGAGACGGAGACGGAGGCAGAATAATCTTGAAAAATAGCGAGTCGGTGTCCATCATATTGTAAATCCTTTGTTTTCCTGTATACATCTAGGATTCCAATTTCTTCAGCGAAATTTAGTATCCTGAAAATTACTTGTCTTGGTCGGGTTGCAGATTCTTTTTTAGGTGGGCCAATTCGATGATAACGTTCTATCTGGAAAGGTGGAGGTGACGTTGGTAATTGGAGCGCTCCAGGAAGCCAAATCATTAAAAGGTCTTCCAAGTCCTTGCCTTTAACCGTTTCTGGAACCCCAACAAGTCTCAGGTTGTTTCTTCTACTACGGTTTTCAAGGTCTTCAAGTTTTTCTGCCAAGATGGTAATCTCTTTCTGTTGTGTATTAATGGTACTTCGATAGCCGTTGTGAGTGGCTTGTTACTTCCTGGAGAACCTCAGATATGGAATCTTTTATGGAAGCCAATTTTTGATCCAATAATGGACCGAGAATCTGTACAAGGTCTTCCGCCGATGACAATTGAAGTCCAGTTTGGGAATGTTGAAAATCTAGTTCAGCCTCTTGTTGAGTGTGTCCTGTCGATTTTTTAGTGTCCTTTGGTTTGGTTGATTTGATTGTTTTTGGTGGCATGGTTGTAGTACTGTCCAAATATTTATCCATAACAGAGATAAGCAAATGAGTAGATAATACTTCTCCTTTTCAGAAAATGAGTAGTATTGTTCACCCTGGTAGGACTTTATAGTTTGGCCCAAAATATTTTGTGGAGCGAGAGCCTGAGCGTGTATGTTGTTGTATAACATAATGGCTCCTATGTAGTAAAGCTGTTGAGAAACAACCGAAAATGTAGCATTCAAAGGGTTAATGTTACATAATGTGGCTGAACCCTGGTGTAAATAGTCTCCAGGCCTGGGTGAGAAAATTCCAGAGTCCCTTGCACAAATTCCAGGGCATCAATGACCTTTGTCTTGTCTGTATAAGGATTTACCTCTGCTGGATGAGGCAAACAATTAAAGATGCGATAGCCCCCTGTTGTTTCCCAGGGTGTGTTTTTAAAATGTCCTGTGAATAATCTTTCCATACAAGAACAGGAAAATATTAACAAATAGCAGGCCAGATGATTCCCAGCCATTGGTAGGCCGGGTAATTTGGTTACAGGAGGCCTAGGTAGTAAGTATCCAGGATTTGGTATGCTTCTTATGGCCTTACCTCCCGTGTATCCCTTAACAGGGTGTTGCCAGAAAAATTTGTGTAGTATTCGTAGTGTAGTCTTTACCCCTTTAAAGACTACACTAAAAAGGGTAATGCCAAGCTGTGGACTTACTAAAGGGAAGCCCTGGACTATGGTTTGCCTGCCTGCGCAGCTACTTTTATGGCACACCTGGTGGCCTTGTCCCTCTGTGGGCCTCAATAGGAGTTTGCGCCACTCCCGCCGTACTCACCCTCCCGTGACCGGACTTACGATTTTGAGGCAGCTGGCTATCACGTAGGTGCAGCCAATGATGTTATCAGTAAGTCACCTCCCGTATGCGCCGTGTGTCTTATTTGATATCCGGTCCAGGTCCACGAGGTTGTTGCCCCAGCGGGTGGACTTCGGGGATGCAAAATTGAGGGGGAGCCGTATCGCTTCAAAAATCTTCTCCCCTCTGTTTATCCTGTGCCTCCTGGTGTTTCTGGTGGATTTTGGAGGCAACACCGCTATAAAAATCATTGGTATAGTGGCAGCCGACAGGAGCTCTGTTAAGATGCGGCCATCTCGTGGGTCCGCCCCCCGGAAGACGTCCTGCACATGCCCTTTTAAGGGGGAATTAGCATTTGGTAGACAGGGACACCAAGTCTTCAGACAAAAACACAGGTTTATTATGCACTGGGCATTCCCAACGAAAAGGCAACAGAAAAAATGTTCAGGTTACAGTTTAACAACGTCACTGTAGAACATACAGTTCAGCAGGTCCGGACTGAGAATTAAAATAGGCCCTAACAATTCAGGTACACAGAGGCCCAATCAGCCCACACAGAGGCCCAAACAACCCCCACCAGCCCACTTAATAGTGATTTTCTATGGGACCTTATAGCAGCCCCTCTGGCATTTGCCAGAACCCACAGATTGCCAGTCCGGGCCTGCAGTTCAGTAAATACATTCAGGGTTTTCCCCCCTCTGGTCACTCACCATCAAGGGGAAACTCTCACCCTCTTGCACTTTGAAGTATTTGGGCTTCACACTCAGCCCTGCTGGCTTACCCTCCTGGGACTCAGACTCACTAGCCTCTGCCAGTCCTTTTCTCTTTCTTTCCCCACAAGGGATTTAGGCTCCAGGCTCTGGAACTCTCTTGCTGGCCGCAAAGCTCCTTCTGCCCAGCTCTGTCTCTCACAGCACCACCCTTCCCTTCACTAGGAGGTGTTTGGAGAGCCCTAAACTGTGCTCACACAGCCCTTTTACATTGCTAGGTAGATCCTCTCTCAGCTGCCACTTAATTACCTGACTGAGAGGAAATAATAACCCTACCTGAGCCGAGTATTCCTTTGCAGCACATACAATGCAGTTTAAACACACTCTTTTATGTGCATTTTCCTCTAAGACAGTGGTGCTTCCCAAACACCCTGTCACAATACGTCTGCACTATTATATATTTTTTCTTTCATGACCATTGCGTGAATACTTGAGGATACCTTGGATTCAGCATGAGCTTGATTGATCTGTACTTAATTTGAAAGCAAGTTTGGAGAAACCACACACCTCCTGACCAAACGATCAATCCTGGTGCCCAGTCAGGCCCAGACTGGCAATCTGTAGGTTCTGGCAAATGCCAGAGGGGCTGCTATAAGGTGCCATAGAAAGTCAGTATTTAGTGGGCTGGTGGGGGCTGTTTGGGCCTCTGTGTACCTGAAATAGCAGGGCCTGTTTTAATTCTCAGTCTGGACCTGTGCCCAGTGATACAGGAATCGGCAAACTCACAACCAATGTAAGAGAAAATTCACTGGCAAGCGGAATTTACGGTAGCAGGGCGAGCCCTTGCAATTTTATTAATGCAGTGCAATTACCTGTCTGATGCCCCATGTTCCTGTATGAGGGGGCTGCCATATTTGTGCAGCAGGAGTCGGTTAGCATTAGAACAGAGGATGATCAGTGACATTACACTGCATTAATAAAATTGCAATGGCTCGCCCTGCTACCGTAAATTCCGCTTGCCAGTGAATTTTCTCTTACTTAATTTGAAAGTCTGGTGAGTAGGTAATTTTACCATAGGGTGGCTGATCATCCTTGGTCTAACTCAGCTGAAGGGTCTACGGCACATGGCAATTTTTAAACAAGTCTCATGTAATTATAAATAATAAAAGTGATACTGACACTAAAAACTACTTTTTAAAATATGAATGTACATTAAAAGTTACATATAAGTTTGTTTTTCTAAGCAATTGTTAGTTGAAGTTCCTAAACCTGACTGTTTTGCCAACCTGACTGTCCCATATCAGCCTTTTAGTTAAAGTTTCTAATGCTAACGGACTCCTGCTGCACAAATATGGCAGCCCCCTCATACAGGAACATGGGGCATCAGACAGGTAATGTAAAAGCATTGTGCAAATACTTTATGGCAAAGTTATAAGTTGCTTTCAAAGGCAATATTATGATAGATGTAAAAAAAATTTAATTTCTGGTGTCAGTATCTCTTTAACCCTTTAACTGCCAAGAACGTAGCTCCTACGTTCTTTTGAAAAAAGGCTTTAAGTGCCAAGAACGTAGGAGCTACGTTCTTTACTAAAACAGCTCTCTCTCTGCACACACTGCAAAATCAGCGTGCAGAGAGGAGCAGCTAGCAGCAGAACCCCCTAGGCAACGAGCTTACCTGAAAAAGATCGCGATCCTCCACTCCAGGGTCGCAGAGAGATGCAGCAACAGCTTCAACAGCTTCCATGTCGCAGCACCAGCAGCTCACATGCTCCAGCTCCGCCCACGCACTTCCTGGTGTAGTGACTCAGCGTTTCTCAACCCTACAGCACTGAAAAGGACTCCTCTTCATCCAGTGTTGGTAAGTGCCCCTTTTTTTTACTTATTTACAGGTATTTACAGGCATTTACATATACACAGTACACATACTAGTAAAAGTAGTTTTTTTTTTTTTTTGAATTTCAGATTTTTTTGATTTTTCTAACTTTTGCACATATTTACATACTCAAATACATATATGCACATATTTATACACTTTTTAGAGCTGTACATCCATGCATACACAAACACACACTTATAGGGTTTTTTTTCACCTTTTTTTTTTTTTTTTTTTGTGTTCATTTCCTAAGTTTCCCTTATGTTATTTCCCTAAAAACTTTAGATTTCACAGCATGACTACTGGATCAAGCATTCTTACCTCTAACCACGCTGTCGGTTCAGTTATTTTGTTATTTCGTTGATTTTCCTAATTGTATTTGCTTTTTTGTGATTTTTATTGCAGTTTTATGCTTGCGTTGTTTTTCCTTATGTAATTTTTTAGCATCATTTACACTTTTATAATTTGGGGTAGAAACACATTTTTAGCAATTCTGTGTTTGTCAGAATGTGTACTTTCCAAAAATATATGGTTTTGAGGGGTCTTTGTCCTGTTAGGTGGTCTTACGGCACAATATATGCAGTCAGAGTGCTATGTTCACAGAAGGCGAATTGACAGCCGAGAAAATTCTTATGCACTGTTTTTATTTGGGGTCCGTACGTGCCCACCTGCTTTGCTATATTTATGCATATTGGGCATCAAACTGTTCAGTAGACCCTTGGCGTCAATATTTAGGGTGTTTTCTAATTGTATGTAAGAAATTGGGTGAGATAAATGCGACCAACTGCAATATTTTTAGGCGATTTTCAGAAATATCATAAAAACCACTGCCTTTAGCGTTGCTTTGCAGTATGTACATTTGGAGCAGAAAGATAGTTTTAGCAAATTTTTATTCGGCACAAGGCGTACTTTCCAAAAATATATGGTTTTGAGGGGTCTTTGTACTGTTAGGGGGTCTTACGGCACATTATATGCAATCAGAGTGCTATGTTCACAGGAGGCGAATTGACAGCAGATAAAATTCTTATGCACTGTTTTCATTTGGGGTCCGCACATGCCCACCTGCTTTGGTATATTTATGCATATTGGGCATCAAACTGTTCAGTAGACCCTTGGCATCAATATTTAGGGTGTTTTCCAATTGTATGTAAGAAATTGGGTGAGATAAATGCGACCAGGAGATTTTCAGAAATATCATAAAAACCACTGCCTTTAGCGTTGCTTTGCAGTATGTACGTTTGGAGTAGAAAGACAGTTTTAGCAAATTTTTATTCGGCAGAAGGTGTACTTTCCAAAAATATATGGTTTTCTGGGGTGAACCTAGTTTTTTGTACCTTTGCCTGTCGCAAAATGCTGTATATGTGCTGATTATTACTCGTATGGGGTGTCTTCTTTCTGGGGCCCCTATACGCCACATACTTAGGGGTACCTATGCATATTGGGTATCAAACTGTTCAGCGGACCCCAGACTTTCATGTTTAGGGAGTTTTATCTTGGTATATAATGATATGTAGGAGATACAATGCTTTAGAGTTGGAGTATTGAGGAGATTTTTGTATATGTCATAAAAATTGCGAAATGTAGGAAAGCTTTGCGACCTGGTACTTTGGAGTAGAAAATCGTGCATACCCATTTTAGATTCGTCAGAATGTGTAATTTCCAAAAATATATGGTTTTCTGGGGTGAATATAAATTTTTGTACTTTTGCCCCTTGAAAAATGCTGTAAATGTGCTGATTTTGCAGTATTTGGAATTACAGAACTGTCTTCGTTCTATGGCCCCTATACGCCATATACTTATGTGTACCTATGCATATTGGGCATCTAACTGTTCAGCGGACCCTGGGCTTTCATATTTAGGGTGCTTTTTCTTGGTATATAATGATATGTGGGAGATCCGATGCTTCAGATTTGCAATATTGAGGTGATTTTCTGTAATGTCATAAAAATTGCCAAATGTAGGAAAGCTTTGCGGCTTGGTACTTTGGAGTAGAAAGATGTGCATACCCATATTAGATTCATCGAAATGTGTACTTTCCAAAAACATATGGTTTTCTGGGGTGAACATATATTTTTGTACTTTTGCCCCTTGAATAATGCTGTAAATGTGCTGATTTTGCAGTATTTGGAATATTATTCAAATTACAGGTGAGTGATTGCTCACCAAAATGAATTACACCTCAAAGGAGATGTTGATGAATATAATAGATCTGTCACTTAAATTAAAGTGCACTTAAATATGAAGTGTGAGAGTTGTCTTAACAGAAACCGAATCTGGGGATACTGAGCAAAGCAACCCATCTATTGCCCACTGATCAGCAAATTCACTCAACCGGCCAGTAAACACTGCCTGGGTGTACTCTGCTCGGATGCGGGAACGCACCAGCACCCGGAACAAAGCCTCTACCGGTATAGGATTCCCACCCTCCAAACATTGCATTCTAGACTTATGAATGGCTAGTTTGGCTAAAGCTAGGAGCAAGTTGAAGAGAAGGTCTTTCTCTCGATTGTCCCGGGATACTGGGCATCCAAAAATAAAAACGTGAGGGGAAAAATGTAACCAGAACTGCAGGTGAAGTTTCCTCAAAAGAGCCAAAAGAGGTTGCAGTCTGGCACACGAAAAATAAGCATGAAACACAGACTCCCTTTTGCCACAGAATGGGCAAGCAGCTGCGGAGTCTGTAAAATGGACCAGGTACTCTCCTGTGCTCAAAGCACCATGGAGCACTCTCCAACTCAAGTCTCCAGTGGGTCTGGGCACCAGGCTGGAATAAAGGGCTCGCCACTGGGGTTTCTCACCCTTATTGAACACCCGCCTCCAGATGGTATCATAGCGGGAGACAAGAGCAAGAAAGTGTACAGTGTGGAGCATGAGGGAGTACAATAGCTTTCTTGTCATGTCATAAAAGCACGTCGAGGTAAAATTCTCCAACTGGCTCAAGTTGGGGGAAGGAGGTGTGTCAGGGGATTGACGGGTCTTGGGTGCTATTTTTATGGCTGGAGGTGGAGAGTTCCAAGGTGGATGTGGTTCTCCACCCCATAAAACCCCATCAATAAATGTGTGAGATTCAGGAGAGAGGTTATTCTTGATCTCCTGGAGCAGACGATGTGGAACTCTAGAGGTAAGGTACCCCATGCGTGGCATAACTGCCCGAGCTTCCACCCAATCTGACCTCTCGAAATCCAGGAAATCCCCAACTCTGGTTAGCTGAGCCCTGCAAAGGCGGTGGCGGATACTGGTGGACTCCAACATCCTAGTCTTTAAAGATGGATTGTAAAGTAGGGGCTCAGTTAGAATGTCCTCCCCCTGAATGCCCCATTGCCTTTGCACAGTTACCATGCTCCAGGTCTTTAGAGTCTCTTGGTAGTAAGCCGGCAATGGTGAGAGGCTTCTTAAGAATCCTTCAGGTTCGATGACAAACAATTGCCGGTCATACCCCATGTTGCGTACCTGATGATAAAAGCTGGATGCTAGGGTACACCACTGTGGAGAAGGATCTGCATACAAGTATCTCTGTATCTGTTGGAGACGGAAAGTATGTACTTGAGAGCGTATGCATACAACTCCCTGTCCTCCCTCTCTCAAGGGTAGGCTTGAAACACCTGCAGAGACCCAGTGCTTTCCCATCCAGAGAAAGTCCAGCAACCTTCTCTGGATTTTAGCAATGAATTCTTGGGTTGGGCTAAGACATGTCAGCCTATACCAGAGTTGAGAGGCCACCAGCTGGTTAATCACCAAAGCCCTCCCCCTCATAGAAAGCATTTTAGCAAGACCCTTCCACTTTCCCAGGCGGGTAAGAACATGCTCCTCAAGTTCAATGAAATTCTGTGGAACAGGACGCTCTTCAGCTGACAGATAGACACCTAAATATTTGAGGACTTTAGTCTCCCACGAGATGTCGCGAAAAGCAGAAGGCAAAGAATCTACATGTAAAGGACCTTCCAGAAGGCCTGAGCTCTTGGTCCAGTTGATCCGAGCTGATGAGGCAGCAGCGTAAACCTCTTGGCATTCTTGTGCTCGCTCAAGATCAACTAGGTCCTGGGCCACAAGGATGACATCATCAGCATACGCTGAAAGAACTACCCTCATGTCAGGTTCCCTGAGCACCAGTCCTGTGAGCCTCTTCCTTAGTAGACACAGGAAGGGCTCAATGGCCAGTGCATACAGCTGTCCCGACAAAGGACATCCTTGTCGAACTCCTCGTTTGAAGGCCAGAGGTGCAGTCAGAGACCAGTTGATTTTAACTAGACACTCTGCAGAGGTGTACAGTGTTTTCAGATAGTTCACAAACTGTGGGCCAAAGCTATAGGCTTGCAGAGTGCCTAAAAGATATTGGTGATCTACTCTGTCAAATACCTTCTCTTGATCCAGGGAGAGAAAAGCGAGAGATAGACCAGCCTTCCGGGCAAAATGCAGTAAATCCCGAACCAGAAAGACATTGTCAAAAATTGTCCGGCCGGGGACTGTATAGGACTGGTCAGGATGAACCACCTCTGCCAGCACAGACTTGAGCCTGACTGATATAGCTTTGGCTACAATTTTATAGTCTGTGCTGAGCAATGAGACCGGTCGCCAATTCTTAATAAGGCGGAGATCCCCCTTCTTAGGTAGCAGTGATAACACTGCTCGATGACACGAAAGTGGCATCTCACCGGTCTTGAGGGCCTCATTTAGAACCCTATGGAAATCATGTCCCAGAGTATTCCAGAAGAACTGGAAGAACTCTACAGTCAATCCATCCAGCCCTGGAGATTTATTATGGGGCATTAAGTGGAGTGCTTGAAAGAGTTCATTCAGAGTTATTGGTTTTTCCAACCTCTCTCTTCTCCCCTCGCTGACCACTGGAAGCCCATTCCATAGCTCCCTGCAGGCATCTGGAGAGATGGGATCCGGAGAAAAAATGTTCTGATAGAAGGACCGGGCTCTGTCCCGGATAGCCTCCGGATCTTGAAGGGGGGTGCCATCCTCCGCAAGAAGGCATGTTATTTGTTTTCGATTCCCCTTCTTCTTCTCCAGAGCATAGAAGAATCGTGAGCCACGATCCATATCACAGAGTAACTGCATGCGGCTTCGCACATAAGCACCACGAGCCTGTCGCTGTTCCATGTTACGCAGAGTCTCTTTCTTTTCTACATATTCATGCTGCATGGCTTGGTCTTCAGACCCTGATAGCCTTTGCTCAAGATCGAGCACCTCCCTATTCAGAGCCTCAATCTCTGCGTTTTTCTGTCTGCTCAAACATTTTGTATACTCTTGACACAAGAGCTTTAGGTGAACCTTGCCTACATCCCACCATTGACTCAGTGTGGCAAATTCATCCTGATAACCCTTCCAGTCTGTCCACATTTCCCGGACTGCCTTTGCAAACTCTTCATCCTTTAATAAGCTGTTATTAAAGTGCCAATAGGCTGCTTTGGGCAGAGATGATGCAACTGCCACTATCAAAGAAGCACAATTGTGGTCTGAGAAAGGTGCCAAGCTAATATTACTGGACCGAACTCGTGACATAATATGGCTTGATATATAAAGCCTATCAATCCGGGACTGAGACACATGGCCATCCCTCATCCTAACATAGGTGAAAGCATCGGTTTCTGGATGTTGTTCTCTCCAGATGTCTACCAAGGAGAAACGGGCAATGAGTTCCCGCAAAGCTGACTCAGATGAATCCCTTTTCTGGGGAACATTTCGGTCCCGAGCCTCAAGGGTGTAATTGAAATCACCCCCTATAATCACGGCTTCATCTGAGTCAATTGTACATATAGGCTGATAAACTTTCAAAAAAATACTTTCTCTCTGGTCCAGTAGTTGGGGCATACAAGTTTATCAGATTGTATGTTCCACTAGACTCCCGGACCCGGAGATGTAACAAACGGCCTGGGATGACAGAATTAACACTCAGTACCTCTGGCTGGAAAGATTCTGAGAACAAGGTCACCATCCCACATGACGTCCATGTGAGGTGATTAAAAAAGACTCTGCCCTTCCATTCCAAATGCCAGGTTGCTTCAAGCTCCTGAGTGATATGGGTCTCTTGAAGGAAACTCACAGAGTACCCTCCTTGGCGTAGAAAGGAGAGTACCTGAAACATTCTAAAAGGCTCCCGACAGCCATTTGTATTAAGAGTGCTTATACTTAGAGCCATTATTGTGTGTTAGTAAATGCTTTAGCCCTCACAGAGGCCTGGTGAGACAAACACTTTTTGTGGAACTTAACACTACGGAGATATTCTGCCGTTCCATAGTTTTTGGCCTCTTTTATGACCTTGATGTATTGTCTCACAGAACTGATCACCAAAGTCAAATCATACCACTTCTCTAGAGCCATATGTAGCTTATTTTCCAATTTAACACCAAGGGTGCTCTCAAGAAACATCTTGAGTTCCTCAGCTGGGATGATTGGGGTAGAAGGATTTGTCACAACTGTGTCAACCTCCTCTTCGATGTCCCCCTCATCCATGAACTCTTCCTGGCTAAGGGATTGATAATTCCCCCTCTCCACTGGAGCTTTGATAATAATCTACACAAGAAGTTGCAGGAGAAGGATCAGAAGCACCTGCTATCTGGAGACCCTGCAACGGCTCAGATAATACTTGGATTTTGCTTGGAACACCACTGGAGGTGTTTGGCTCAGGGGTAGCAGATGGAATTGGCTCCTTAACAACAGGAGCTTTAGAGGCTCAATGGGCAACCTCTGCCCTTTCCACTGCCTCCTGTGCCTCCTGAATGGCAATAACATTGGGATCAGTGGAAGAGAATGGAGGAGAGATCTTAACATGCACAGTAGACCTTACAGAGTCTGTCTGGCTATCCTCCATATTTACAACTCTAGCCTCATTATCCTCCCTTGCAGCATTGTCTGCAGGATCCTGTATGGGGGTTGTCCCAATGTTCTCCATTTCTTGGAGTGAAATACCCTGAGGCACTAAACACTGAGGCTGGTTGTAGTTCCCAAAGCTCAGCACCTCAGGAACACTTACGGCCCACTCTGCAGGGGTTTCATTAGCTGTCCCTTTATACTCCAGGGGAAGATCCCCTGTTGGAGACAGATGCAGCACCCCTGACTCTGTGGGGAGACCCATAATCCCCTGTTCAAATTTCTCCAGACCATTTATCTCATCTTCCCCAACTGAGTCTATACTGTAGGTGCATGGTCTGGCACCAGTTGATTGCATCCAACAGTTGGACCAGACAATATCACCACATGAGGAGCAGATATTTTGCTGCCCTTTTTGCCCTTGGATGGGGGTGCTCCATCATTGACCACTGAAACCCATTCCTCAGGTATCAGCCTGTTGGATTTAAATTTCCTCTTCTTTTTCTTGTCATTTGAAGAGGAAATGCTACTTTCTGCTTCCACCATGACAGGCGTTACAACCACCGGCACCCCCACACCCTTAGGATTGCTCATAACAGGGTTAAGTTGGTTTTTGGCAAAAACAACTGCAGCACTGGGGGATGCATTGACATTCCTCCCCCCCTTCTCTTTTGCTGAAATTGAAATGTAGGCTGCATCCTTAGATAACTTGAGTGAAGAAGGAGGAGGTTTGGAGGTTTCAGAGGTGGGTTGTGTAACAACCACCTTAAGGTCTTTTACTAAAGGGAATTTCTCCTTTGAGGAGCCTGCAGCAATAGCTGTCGCAGGGTATGATGTTGCATAAGAGGTACTGGGGGCAGGAACAGGGACTGTGGTCTTAATATGCCCTTTGGGGCAACTCTGGCGAGTGTGTCCCAGGTTCTTGCAAAGGAAGCACCTCACTTCTTCTGTGCAGTAAAAAATTTTATACAGCACCCCCTCAAATGGAACACCAAAGGACCCCTCAATTGTATCTTGACCCCGAGGCAAAAGTAATTGCACCTGCCTTTTAAAAGAGAGGATATGTCTCAATCTGCTCTCCTTGCAACCCAAGGGAAGTTTAGAAATAGTTGACTTTATTTCACCGAGGGCTTGCAGGTGGGGTAGCAATAAATGGTCTTGCAGGAAGGGGGGCACATTAGATAAGACTATTTTTATGCCTAATCCTTCTAGGGGTTCTACAGGGATATAACCACCCCCTACTGTGATGCCTCTCTGCACTAGAGTATGCACTGCAGTTAGTGTACGGGCAAATATTATGGCTTTCCCATACATTTTACTTGCTGCCACTATTACAGAGGGGCCCACCACTTCAGCTGCAGCTCTTATGTAAGCCTCTATGCCATGAGCTCCTGTCATTAGACATCTAACCCCATGCTTCCTTGTAAGCTGCTCTACCCCAGAAGTGACTTGGCTTGGGTTGTTGCCAGTAGCCACTGCCTGTGCAAAACTTTTAGCAGGGGTCACATTGGCTGCAGCAGCAGAAACAGAAGCAGTGGAGCTTTTTGACAAAGGCTGTGACTGGTGCTTTTTAGCATAGCTACAGCCAGGTTTTTCAGCTCCTTTTCCTTTAGGAGCCTGAGGTATTTTTTTATAATTTTGTTTTTTATTCTCTCCCATTATTTTACAAAACAATCCACAAAAAAGTAAGCTTAATTCTATTAATCAACAAAAGTAAATGCAACAATGAGAAGCTTTAGCAGGGAGAGGGCTAATGTGAGCAGGTGCCTGGGAGTTGCACTGCTACTAGAAAATGTTTTATTTTCCTAAATCCTTCTCCCTTTAGCTTTCTCTCCTTACAAAACAAGGATAAAAATAAAATCACACACACAATCTGGGCAAATAGTGATAAATTTCAGCTGAAACTAAATACAAAAAACAAGTGAAACTGACACCCAGGTGCGGGGGAGGGGTAGGGGATCTGTCAGTGAGTTTGTAGCCCACAGGAAGTGAAGGGAACTGGGCTAGCAATCACTCACCTTCTGGGTCAAAATAAAATTCGATTTTAAATAAAGTAAATCAACTCAAAACTCCCCAAAATTCACACACCAAGTAGCTAACACCTTTACACACCAAATGAGAACAAAAAATCCTGCCTTAGACAGGGATTTCTCTGCTTAATTTGAAATCAAACAGAGAGCTTTCTTTTTTGTGGCTTCTGCAGTATTTGGAATTCCAGAACTGATAACTCGTATGGGGTGTCTTCGTTCTGGGGCCCCTATATGCCACATACTTAGGTGTACCTATCCATATTGGGCATCAAACTGTTCAGCGGACCCTGGGCTTTCATATTTAGGGTATTTTATCTTGGTATATAATGATATGTGGGAGATACGATGCTTCAGAGTTGCAATATTGAGGTGATTTTCAGCAATGTCATAAAAATTGCGAAATGTAGGAAAGCTTTGCGGATTGGTACTTTGGAGTAGAAAGACGTGCATACCCATATTAGATTCATCAGAATGTGTTCTTTCCAAAAACATATGGTTTTCTGGGGTGAACATACATTTTTGTACTTTTGCCCCTTGAAAAATGCTGTAAATGTGGTGATTTTGCAGTATTTGGAATTCCAGAACTGATAACTCGTATGGGGTGTCTTCGTTCTGGGGCCCCCTATACGCCACATACTTACGTGTACCTATGCATATTGGGCATCAAACTGTTCAGTGGACCCTGGGCTTTCATATTTAGTGTATTTTATCTTGGTATGTAATGATATGTGGGAGATAGGATGCTTCAAAGTTGCAATATTGATGTGATTTTCGGCAATGTCATAAAAATTGTGAAATGTAGGAAAGCTTTGTGGATTGGTACTTTGGAGTAGAAAGACGTGCATACCCATATTAGATTCGTCAGAATGTGTACTTTCCAAAAACATATGGTTTTCTGGGGTGAACATACATTTTTGTACTTTTGCCCCTTGAAAAATTATGTAAATGTGCGGATTTTGCAGTATTTGGAATTCCAGAACTGATAACTCATATGGGGTGTCTTCGTTCTGGGGCCCCTATATGCCACATACTTAGGTATACCTATGCATATTGGGCATCAAACTGGGCTTTCATATTTGGGGTGTTGTATCTTGGTATATAATGATATGTGGGAGATACAATGCTGTAGACTGGACACTTTGAGGTAATTTTTCAAAAATGTAACACATTTTTATAAAAACTGCTAACTTTAGGAAAGAATTGCAACTTGGTAGTTTGGAGTACAAATATATATTTACCCATTTTGAACTCGTTAGAATCTGTTCTTTCCAATAAGGGGTAGTTGTTTAGGGTAAACCTACTGTTAGTGGAATGTTTGGCCTTGAAATCAGATGTATGCTGTGTTGTGGAGCGGTGAGAAATCTCCATAAAATTATATATATTTGGTATTGGCTTGTTCGGGAGACACAGAACTTTCCAAATCTGCCATGTTCTCATGCATAAAATAAATTATGCTTCTGATATATGCATTTGTATCATGTGAAACTGTTTTTTTTTGTTTTTTTTTGTTTTTTTTTATACACTTAGAAGCCCATATCTTTTTACAGGACTGGATTGACAACTAAATTCTAGCATATTTTGAAAGCTTAGGTTGTCCTGAAAAAAAACAATATCTTGTTTTCATGGGTAAACTTAAAGACCCCCCCAGGAAAGTCCCCTAAAGTGAAAGAGCAAAAAATGTTCAAAAACGGTCTGGCAATAGAAGTTCCAACTTGGCCAAATTGGCTGGCAGTGAAAGGGTTAAGGGTACTGCAGGGTATCCATTTTGCGTTTCCCTACAGAGATTTGTTTTACATTGATTCTCATTTGCCACTTGGCTGCCCAGATTGCCAGTTTGTCTGACTTGGACAGAAAGGAGTATGGAAATGGTGTTCAGAAACAGGTTGAGGTTAAGGCCTGAGGACAGGGGCATAACTAGATGTTATTGGGCCCCACTGCAAAATAATTTTAGGGTCCCCAAAATATCCATGGGCTCAAAGTTTTAAGAGGGTATTCAGCCACAGGACACCTTCTGTAAAGGAATATAGAATATAGTGTATGGGTTATCCCAAATATTATTGCATAATCAATTATAAATAATATTATACAATATAAATCTGCACTTAGTAAAATAAGATCTGTGTAATTTGAGATGGGTTTTAAACAGAAGGAGAACACAATGACCTATGAGTTACACATATTGCTAGACTACAGGGGTTTAACGTTCACCTTTTAATAAACTTTTAGTATGATGTAGAGAGTGATATTTGCAATTGGTTTTGATTTTTTATTATTTGTGGTTTTTAAGTTATTTCATTTTTTATTCAGCAGTTCTCCAGTTTGGAATTTCAGCAAACTGAATGCTATGGTCCAAATTACCCTAGAAACTATACATTGCTTTAAATAAGGGACAGGAATATCATACCTCCCAACTGTCCCGTTTTAAGCAGGACAGTCCCGCTTTTGACAGCTCAACCCGCAGTCCTGGATATGTATTTATATGTCCCCAGTTTCTCAGTAGTCACTCATATTCACTACAAGTTAAATCCTGGCTTTTACTGCAGGACGTTCAGCAACACAGTGTGGAGAAGCAAAGTGACTGTGGATCATTTAGTAACTTGTAGCTCCAATTCAAAATCGGACATTACGGCACTTCCGGGACTGTCTCATAACTGGGAGTTAACCGAGGTCACGGCATGAAAATATGGACTCTGATTCTGCCAATCACTTCAGGCGTGATGTTAAAGTTTTCGATTGGCTCTCCCCGCCGTGCCCGCGAATGATCCTTGCTGGTGACGTCTATGGCGGCGACTTCAGGGAGGAGCCACTGAAGGAGCCGATACTGACCGCGGGCGTAAGATGAAGTAGAGTGCCATGCGCTTACTCTTTCCCATAGTGTTTTGCTGCTTTATATTCTATGGTGAGACATCGAAACCGTTATGCCCAACCCATATTCCTTGTGATAGCCTGATTTAAAGTCCCTTAGACTGCAGCAGTCTTGTTGAACTTGCTCCTTATTGGTAGTTTAGTGTGTGTGTGACTGCTCGCTGTTTATAATACACAATAACCATGAATTTATGGGCCTGGCATCCATTTATCTTTGTATTTACATAGTTACATAGTTAAATTGGGTTGAAAAAAGACAAAGTTCATCAAGTTCAACCCCTCCAAATGAAAACCCAGCATCCATACACACACCCCTCCCTACTTTTTTAAGTGTGCCTATTGGGCCCAGCCTTAAATAATGTAAATACATTGATGCTGGCAAATGTCTAATCATGCACTCATACAAGCTTCTAGACCAAGTACTCAAGAGTTCATAAAATCTATGTTCAAACTTTCATAACATGGCAAATTTTGTAAAATGGACATGGTAATTAGGGGGTGTGGTCACAACAATGGGCATGGTCAAAAAATTTGCCTCGCTGCGTGCAGCAAATCTATTTGTCCCTCTTTCTGTTTCCAAAATGTTGGGAGGTATGGAATATGAGTAGGAGAGAGCCTGAATAGAAAGAAGAAGAATAATAAAAAGTAATAAAAACAATACATTTGTAGCCTTACAGAGCATTTGTTTTTTAGATAGGGACAGAGATCACCTGACAAGGTAAGAAATTATGTAGAGAGCAATGTTACACGTATACGTGGTAGTGGAACTCTATTAGACACAGATGGACACACAAAAATGGGACACAACCATTCATTGTAAATGGTCTTACTAATGTCTTAGCCAGGAAGGAAGAATGACTGCTAAACATTGGTGTACAGTGAGGGAACACACTACCATTAGTTAAAAGAACTTGAAAAGGTACTGAAAATGTATTATACTCATTCTAACATATTGTTTTAAATTTGGTGCATAACTCTAATGCAGGGGTCAGCAACCTTTACTATCAAAAGAGCCATTTTGCCCCCTCTTCCACTAAAGAAAAATAGTCTGGAGCCGCAAAACATAGCACAGCTTATAACTTTTTAGACGTTTTAACCTTTTTTTTAATTTTAACTGTTACAACAACAGAATACTACAAACAGAAGTACAGTGTGTATGTGTAGGCCTACTTTGAAATAAATTAAACACTGAATAGCCCTATTAAATGCTGGTGTTCTCATCTGTTTAATGTGACTTCTGTTCTGAAGCTCCATGCTGACCTTCCTTCTCTTGTCTTGAGTGTGTGACCGTGGTAAGAACCATGATGAATCATCTTGCTGTGGCTCGGTCTTGCCCTCGCACCTGCTGGCGGCTTCCTAACTGTTAGCTTACCGCGGTTGCACACTCGAGAAGCCGTCAGCGGGTGCAAGGGCTGTATAGACAATGTGACAGACAAAGTCGCAACACCAAGCCACAGCAAACAGGACAAAGAGCTGCATGAGGCTCTACCCCTGCTCTAATGTGTAATGTGTTTTTTTAATTAAATGAGGGCAGGCTAGCATCTTCTTTAAAGGCAATATACCACTGTGAAGTGTCAAAGTGGGGACCCTAAGAAATAACATATAAGTCAGCATTACAAAGGTGTAGCTGGTCTAAACACATTACAGCAACAGGAAACATATTGAGATATATGAACTTGATTCTTGGGATCATGTGCTCATTGGCAATTAACTGGATCTTAATCAAGTGTCAATCTTATAGATATAATACGTTTCTTGTTTCCAAAATGTCTGTAATGCATCTCCATCTTTCTAAAGATGCTTATACTGTATGTTCCTTATCTGCTAGGGTACTCATTGAGACAGCACGGTAGCAGAACAGTGTTCAGTGGATAGCAGTGCTGGGGCTCTGAGTTTCTAGCCAGAGTATTATCTGCAAGAAGCTTGCATGTTCCTCCAACATTCTAAAAGCATACAAGCAAGTCAACTGACTCCTTATAAAATTGACCCTACTCTGCGTGTATCATACATGCATACATGTGTGGGACCTTGGATTGTAGGCTCCACTGGGTAGGAAGTGATGTAAAATGCTATGGGAAATAAATTTAAAATAAACAATGTAACCTAATTAGCACTTTTTTATTTATTAATGTAACTATTCAGAAGAACACTAGCCATTTTCTATTCATAGTTGTGATATTTTAATTTTGTACCTAAGGACATGTGGGTGATAAGATGTTATAAAGTAAAGATCTGAATAGAGTCTAATAAATTTTAGAAAGTTTAGCAAATCATGATAGGTTGGAGTACCAAGCAAATGGTAATAGCAAAGGGCAGAAAGAAACAATTAACTTATTTAATTCACAAATAACTATATAAGCTGCTAACTTAATTCCCAAAACACTACTTGCTCTCTAATGGCTTAATAAATCAGTGCAACTGAGGTTACAAAGGGGAATAAATGTGTTTTGAATGAAAATGTTCTGCCTCTCTTTCTAAGCATTAAACGTGTGATCTCTATAACTAATCAAGTTGTCTTGAGATAGCAATGACTTACAACCTCAGGAATGTCAGCAGACAGTTGAACTCAATCAAAATGGCACCTTGCCACAAGATCGTTGAGTAGTTTATTTCAAAACTGTGAGGATCTTGAAAACAGTGAACATCTGGATAGGTCAAAAGATTATAATATGATCCATTCTAGCAATATACATGCAGATGAAAATGGAGCCTAGCATATACTACCGGACAAGTGGAGTAAACTAATAGACAGAGACCAGAGGGGACAACAGGAACGGAGATCGGCCAAAACAAGGAAAAGCAGACCATGAAACAAATGTGAGGTTTCAGACGCAGACGCATGTGCGTCATCTTACGTTGCGCACCGAAATGGACGCGGGCGTCAAAAACGTCAGATAACGTGAATGTGGCGGCGTGATGATGCAGGGCACAGGCGTCATTACGTTTGGCGCCAAAATACCTCTTTAAAAGGACGCTCAGGGGAAGGCCTGCCTTCCGACTACTCTTCTGCCTATTCCTTCTTACTACTATTACCTGCCACAGCTTGTGACACTCCTGCTGGACCGCGTCTCCTCACATCTGGACTCTAGACAGGTGAGGCCTGACACAGCAATAGTATCAGTATTTATGGAAAAGATTGAAAAGAATGTAGTCGTGTATGGAGGCTGGCCTAATACCCATGAGATCTTAACATTTGGGCCAGCTCTTTCTGAGCAGGTTGCAGGCATGTCAGATTCTTCTCCACTCCTCCTATTCCTCAGCCACTCACTATTTACTGCTCCAGTCATATGCCCCTGCCACATTTAATTCATTTACTTGTGTCAACCCTGCTACTCTTAGTGACATCAGGGGTGAGCTGGTATAGGGTCTTCTCTGGTAACTGATTTGTTGACCTGCGCATCACTAGATATAAGTGTAAGTGACAAACAAAAAAAAAAAGAGGCAACTTTCTATTGCAATTAGTTCAGGAAACTACTAGAAAAGATCTTTTGAATCTGGTAATAACTAATAATACAAATGTATCTATACCACTAGTGTAGATAAGCACAGGGCCACCATCAGGGGGTCACAGGGGGGACAGTTGTCCCGGGCCCGCAGGGTGTTGTGTCTAGGGGGGGGGCCCGGCCATGTTTCACTTACTTGATTAGCCCTGCTTTCAGCGTGCTGCACAGCAGCTCTGTGCACGGAAGCTTTTCTCCTATTAAGATTTCCTGTACCCTAATTGGTCCTTTAAGAATAAGTCCCGGTAAATCTGCATTGGGATTGGATTCCCTTATCCAATCCCTGCACAGCTTTACCGGGACTTATTCTTAAAGGACCACGAGGGTACAGGAAATCTTAATAGGAAAAAAGCTTCTGTTCACAGAGGTGCTGTGCAGCACGCTGAAAGCAGGGGGGCCGGCTAATCAAGTAAGTGAATCATGGCAGGGCCCCCCTTACACACAAAACCCTGACAAGAGTTTGTAAGGGGGATTTCTAGTTGTTTTAAACCATTTTTTAATTAATATCACCATTGCTGCTAAACCTATAGTCCTTTTATAATAATTTCCTATGAAATGCATGCTATATAAATCAAAATCAAACTAGGTTTTTATTTTTGGCATCATGAACATTCTCCCATCTAGTATTTGTGAGTATATTATTAAGGGGCTTCCCAAATCACTTTTTGGGGGAATAGTTTCTATTCTGGCCAATTTTTTTTTTTTTTACTTGTAGGGGGGCCCCTGGTCACCAATGGCTTTTTACAACTTGTGGGGGGGGCTAGACCATCAAACATTTCAGGGGAGCCCTGCCATGAATGTTTTAAAAAAAAAAAACTTTTATGGGGGGCCCTGGCATAATTTTAATTTATAGGAGGGCCCTGATCACCAATTATTTTTTTTAACTTGTAGGGAGGCCCTAACCACCAACTTTTAAAAAAAAAAATTCTATGGGGGGCCCTGGCACCACAGTTTTTTTTAACTTATAGGGGGGCCTGACCGTCAATAGCTTTTTATAACTTGTGTGTGTGGGGGAGGGTTACCTTTTTTAGCACTGATGTCTATGTGATCTTTTAACTGTAGTGTGGAGTGAGCGGGATCTAGGGTGGGGGCTTGGGGCTGGGGTGGGCGCAGGGGGCCCTGAAAATTTTGTTGTACAGGCCACGTGATTTCTAATAGCGGTCCTGGGTAAGCAAGGAACAGTGATCATAATATGGCCTTTGAGATTATGTTGCAGAGACAACTATACAAGGAAATAACTAAAACACAACATTTTAGGCATACAGGGTGTGATAAAACAACTTTTAATATGGAGGGAAAAAAATCTTAACTAATATGTTATTGCTTAAATGTATCCCAATACCCCCTCTTAACTGTTGCATCAAATGGTATTTTAACTAATAATCTTTGCTCTATCTGTTAAATGTTAAAGGGGAAGTATCGCAAAATGAAAATTGAATATAAGCTTCAGCATACTGAAATAAGGAACTTTCTAAATACAATTAAACATTCTGTAACGTTTCTGAAATAATCAAGTTCATCTTCACTATTCCTCTCTTTTTTATACACAAGATCACAGAGACTGCTCAGCTGTAAACACCACAGCTGTACCCGCATGTTCCAGTGACCAGCAGTAACAGTACCAACCCTGGCATCATCTGCAGGCATAACCGTAAAGTGTAGGTTGGCTACCATCTCAACTCTGAGCAAAACGTTTAACACAAGTGGATGTCCCATAATGCCTTTGTGAACAGACTGTTGGGGTAACCGGCTACTGACGCCCAGGGGTCCCTAAGACAGCGTGTCCGTACGTCCTCGGATCTGGGAGCTTGTACAGAGAGACACTAACAAGCAGTGAGACTCATAACAAGTTCAGTTTATTGGTAGTGTTACAACAGCATATATTGAGTACAAAGACAAAGAACACTTTGACGTATAGGAAGCATATGATCTGTAGCATAGGAGTAAGACACATCTTGTGACAGGATACATAGCTTATCAATAAGTAGTAACAGTTGCAGAAAAGAAACAACATGTTATGCTCAGAACAGCACATATATTAATTGTGTAGCATTGTGTAACATAAAGGTAACCCTTCAATCCCTTCTTTGATCATATCATGATCATCATGAAAATCATAATACACAAATATAAAACTAATATACAGTTAAGAAGGTTTATAGAAGTAGGTATGAAGACGAGCTAATTGGGACTGTTCTGTAGTATCAATAAGAGACTTAACACGGGTACGAAAAGAACAGAGAATATATTAATTAAAAATAACAAGAAGAACCAAAACAACAGTAATAATGAGAATAGGATAAAAAATAGCGCGCATGATTTGAGAACCAGTGGGAGACCATCCAGTGAAAATGTCATACCAATGGTGTTGCAAATCATCCTGTAATTGGGAACCTATAGAAAGTAATTTATGTTTGGTAGCAACAGTTTTAACAACAGTATAATACAGTTTATCAGTGTGTTTACGATAAGCAGCAACAGTTTCAGTATGATAATGAATAAGTGCATGAAACAGAGAAACAGGGAGTTGATAATTAGCAATAGGTAACACTGGTAAGAAATAGGTAAGGGAATGATAGATTGAAGGAATAGGAGAGAAGTAATACAAATGGGAATGCCATTGTAATATAGTAATATTAGAGAGACAGCCAGCAAAGGGTAGATTAGAATCAACAGAAGCAATCCCAATGAGAAGAGAGGTAACTAAACTGGTATGCTTTAAGGTGGGTTAGGGTGGTTTCCCACCATAACCAATTAGAAAAGAATATTCAGTTTCAGAAATAACAAGTATTGAATGACCGTTCACCTAGTCCTGTGTAATGGGACCAACCTTGAACAGAGGCATAAGTTGTTTGTTTAAGATGATAGAAAGGATGGCGCTTAGTGTCATGCTGACATACAATGTGGTTTCTGCTAATAGAAAAAGACTTAGCTTAAACTGGTATACAACCATGTATTAGATATGATATATGTGATTATAATAAAGGCCACCTTAACATTCCCCCCTTTTGGTCACACTCATGACCAAAATTAACCTAAACTATAAACTCACCTAAATGCAAATAACCGTATTGAGACTACTATGCTCTGAAGAGGAACTAGGCCTGTCTTCAAAACCAAGAACTCATTCTTGACCAGCAGAATTAACACAACTACATGCTGGAGAATTCCTAATCCATCCCAATCTTGTTATTAGCCTAACTGCACAAACTACTTCAGTTTAAAAGAATTAACATGAAGTATTACATATCTAATTCAACCAACACCCAAAAGATTCCATGCCATATATTTTGAAATATTGCGTTTAGTAAACATAAGTCTCTTTATCCATGTTCCAGTGCCGTTTAGAAAAGATGGTTTGAACTTATTTATAGTAAAGGCATCTGCAAAGGTATTATCCCAAGTATAGTTCTTAGAAGTGATGAACTTAGTATACTTGCATCTCAATGTGTACCCCTGTCACTTTCAATGTAGGTTGGTAAAGAATATCTACAGATTACTTCATTTAAAGTTTCTTAGCAGTTGCTTTTGTTGTAGCCTTAGCAACTTGGCCATGCCTCAGGCCATCCTGAGAACATGTCAATACATACTAGTACATATCCATATGTACCTACTTTAGGCAGTTGGCTGTAGTCTATTTGTAATCGCTGGAAGGGTTATTCTGGTTTAGCAAAGTGCTGTCTAGGAGATTTGACTACCTGACCAGGATTATGACGTAAACAGGTAACACAAGAAAAGACATATTTTGCAACAAATGCTGGAAACCCAGGTGCTATCCAACTTTTCTGAACTGAAGCAGCCATTGCATTCTTACCTGAGTGCGCAAGTCCATGAGTTAGGTGTGCCATCATAGCATTCACTGCTTTTGATAGACAGTATAATAGGCCATTTCTCCATAGACCCATGTCATCCTTGGAGGCTCCCAGCTTCGACCACTTTCCTTTTTCCATCTCAGGGGCCTAGTCCTGTATTGTAGCCAGGATATATCCAGGATGCAACTTACTGTCATTATAGACAAGAGGGCAGCTGACTTTTGCATTTCCTTGTAGCTTCTAGAGTTTGAAGCTTTGTGTGCGCTTGTACTTTAAGAATGGCTACCTCAGTTGGAAGCTGTAATACTAACAATAGCTGTTTTACTAAATTTGTATTTGTATTCTTATTTGGTTTACCTGATGATGTTATAAAATTTCTGGCCCTCCAAATCAGAAGATAGTTGAGACAAATACCAATACAGTACCTGCTATCAGAAAAGATGTTCGCCCTTTGACCTTCCGCTAGTGTGCATGATGTGATGAGTGCACAATTTAAGATTTTTATTATTGAATGAAGAATCAATATCTTCAATATCTTTAAGAAAGATAGGTTGAGTATGTGGGCATATGTATGGAGTGCAATCTACAAACCTAACGTCTAATTTGGAGTCAGCCCATACTGTGTGTGGAATTTCCTTAAAAGAATATATGGTGTTTATTTCATAAATTTGGTGCTTTCTGTCTGTGTTGATGAGACGTGTTGCACGGAAGCCCCCCCCCTTTTTTTCTCTAAAGGCGGGGTAGAGCTTGGCTGTGAGGCTGAGAACTGCCTGTATCAGCGCTGCTGTTTTCAGCACTGAAAGATAAATTGTCTCTTCTTACTATTCACTATTTTCTAACTTAACCCTTCTGCTAGCAGCTTTTCTTGTTATTTTCTTTGCTTTCTAGCCTCCTCTGATTCTAGGGCATTTTCCTGACCTTCTTGTATGTCACTTAGCTGACCTTCTTCTACTGCACTTATGATGGAAAACATTCCCAGCATAGGGAGTTGATGGCTCTATGTATGCCATATGAGTTACAACCACTCAATTCTTGTAGGGCTAGAGCTTCTAATACATAACTTTAACTTTCCCATTTGATTCGATTGAGACTTTCTCATACACTTCAATAAGACTATGACCTAGACTGCTATTAAATACTGGGAAGTGAACGTTGAGGCGATATGCCAAAAAGTCTGGGACGTTTAGACAAAAGGCGTTTTTCTGCCTAAATACTGTTCAGGGTAACCTCCTGGTCTAACTTTGGCCAATCTCCAGCCCCCCTCAGTAATGCCAAACAGAAGACCACACACACAGTCAGGACAGGACATAACCTCTAATCCAATGGGATTTATGGGGTATTATGATGTACAGAGACAGAGTTGTATCAGCATCCTATCAACGTCCAGGATACCCTGTCTCCATCATCAAAACTCCCCTGTCATCCAAATCACTTGGAAAGAGAATATCACAAAACATAAAACACAAACTGGGTAATAGATAGCTCTATACAGTTTCAATAAAGAGCTGCAGGCAAGAAAATACCTGTCTTTGCTGGCTGCCAGGAGTCGATTTAGACAACAGGTATGAACAATAATAGGTAGCAGGTTTGACACGAGTAAGAAACTAAAAAATAGGTCTTCCCGTGTCCCAGAGGTGATCAGTCTCCGTCCCATCCTCTATTGGTCGACCTGTGTCCTTTGTATCGGCTGATGAGCAGTCAGAACCTGCAGCCCCACTTTGGGCACCAAAATTGATAAGGACACAAACAGTCCTGCGGATATCTATTCCTGTCCTAATTAGATTATGGCTGTACACCAAAAGAACCACACTGACACAAGATGTTCAGTATAGAAAAAGCTTCTCCCCATCCTGCTATTTTATCTACCTATGGGTCTACATGAAATCCCCCTGTGGGGCTACACCTATACACATATTGTTTACACGTTTCACCAAGATGGTGACAAATCTTTAGAACCTTTGCTTCCCATGATAGGAAAATTTCACAAAATTATAGTATAAATGGGTTGCAATAAATCAGGAGCTAGATAAAGCTGTCTTGAGATTAGAGGTCCCGACAAAACTTTTATCTATTTCCGAGATAAGTCTTAATATTGCAACAAATTTATTTGAGAAGTAAATATCATGCACGAAAACCTGATAAGGACGGGCTGTCTTGGGATCAGAGGTCCCGACAAAACCTGACACCTCAATCAAGCGGTAATCCTTAATATTGCAGAATATTTAGTATACAGTTGATTAAAACAACATTAAACACTACAAAATGACATTACAACACAACATGCACAACATGCAAAGAACAGTATGGAAGCGCTGTAACCATTCAGGGTCCCCTGTCTCAAGTAGCAAAACTGAGTTTACCACAAACTCTTGAGCTTCCCAAAAACTCTTTTTGAGTCTACCAAAGACTCTTTTTGAGTCTACCAAAGACTCCTGGAATTTACCTAAAATTCCTATTAGGTCCCTCGTCAGGGATCCTCTTTATCTAATAGCCACCAAAGCCATTAGTACCCCAACCCTATACTTAGAGATACAGCATAAAGCATATACGGGTGGTAAGGTAAAGATCGTCAATAAGACAGATTTTTACCTACCATCCGTGTCGCTTGCTATAATCCGCTTCTGACACCAGATTGTTGGGGTAACCGGCTACTGACGCCCAGGGGTCCCTAAGACAGCGCGTCCATACGTCCTCGGATCTGGGAGCTTGTACAGAGAGACACTAACAAACAGTGAGACTCATAACAAGTTCAGTTTATTCATGCAACAATTGTAGGATAGGAAGGAGCATTACAATCCGCAGACTTGGCTGCAAAATTCCTTTATTGTCACAACATGTTTCGGATCATCATGGATCCTTTTTCAAGTGAAAAATACAATTTTAGAACTGTTTTAGAACTAGTAAAACCATTGAATAGAGGGGGCAACTTCAAACAAAAAATGCTCCAAAGAGAAGCTAAGTGGATCATGAGGCTGAATACATTGGCCCCTAAAGGTTTAAATGAAGCGTGGAGTGTAAAATGCTTCTTATGAATTGTATTAATTTGAACTATGGATTTTCTTTTTCCAGACTCCTTTGATCCTGACTCCCATATATATTTATGTGTAGGTACGGTAAGAACTATTTATTTATCGCTCCTGAATGTACTTGCTTATATCTTAAAAAAGTATCTTAAAAAAGTATCTTAAAAAAGTAATTTAAAAGTAATTTATGAGGAAATAAATAGTATTGTCTAAAAGACAGCAGAAATGAAATAGCTTCTAAAATAGTGACACAGCTTTCGGACACATATGGTAGGCAGACTCTGAAAAGAGTAGTGCCTATTTTTCAAGTAATTCTTTTATGAGTAAATAAAAGATTGTATCAATTTTAATGTTGCCTTTAAGTACTAAGGTTAAATTTTAAATGTTACATTGTTTTTAATGTTGCAGTGTGTTGCAAGGTGCATAGTTCCTCTGGTGGACAAACACGACTTTAGGATGGGAAATGCACTCTACTTTAAATAATTGATTGACTAATATGTGATGTCACTGAGGGAGGAGTAACAATGTGGGTGTAGTGTTATAAATTGGTCTTTTTGTAATTGTATTTTTCACTTGAAAAAGGATCCATGATGATCCGAAACATGTTGTGACAATAAAGGAATTTTGCAGCCAAGTCTGCGGATTGTAATGCTCCTTCCTATCCTACAATTGTTGCATGAGTACAAGTTTGGCCTGGCTGGTGTGGCCTGAGTAGGAAAGTGAGCTACACAGGTGGAGATCGTTTGGACAAAACCTCATTTTTGCAAGTTCAGTTTATTGGTAGTGTTACAACAGTCTATATTGAGTACAAAGACAAAGAACACTGACATATAGGAAGCATATGATCTGTAGAATAGGAGTAAGACACATCTTGTGACAGGATACATAGCTTATCAATAAGTAGTAACAGTTGCAGAAAAGAAAAAACATGTTATGCTCAGAACAGCACATATATTAATTGTGTAGCATTGTGTAACATAAAGGTAACCCTTCACAGACGTGCAGTCACAGCTCTCCAGCTTGACCTGAGGATAAAGCAATACATAGCTCCCATAGCTCATCTTTTATGAACTTATTTTGCACCGTATACTTGTGAGGAATGACCAGAACTGGTAAATCTAAAAAAAAAAAATCACACTCATTCCTGCAGCGCGCCTCTCCCTGGACCTAGAGCATTTAATTCTCTGTCGTGGGAGTGTCTTAAAGCAATACTGACACGTTCCTTTAAAAATCAAAGGTACGAGTCCACATCAATGAAGAGATGCTGCACGCCAAATATTTGCAGCCAAAAGCCCCCAAAGCCACCCCCAGCCCAGCGAACCTTAAAGCTGACCCTCCGACACAGCTAAGGGATCTTTCATAGCTGTTTCAGTCACACTGGCCTGGGCTTCCATAGGCTAATTACAAATGAAAACAGGACTCCAGCCTATGGAAGAACATCTAAATGGTTTCAGTGGTGGAAATAAAAAAGACTCACTCATATAAATATTACATGACAAGATCAGCAGTTTGGCAGTCCTACAAGGCAATTATAATATCCCAATAATATTCCAAGCCTGGAACTTTAAAGGTACAATCAGACACAACATTAACTAAATTCTTAACAACAAAGATCACCTTTATCCTTGCTTGCCTTCTTTGAAGTTGGTTTACACCAACTTACTATGAAAGTTCCATTAGTCTTTTTATATATAGCGCACCAATAATCTTTGAAATACATATAGGACAGGAGCACAAGCCTAACACTGATGTTAGATGACGAATTCAAAATATCATCTCAAATAGAGTTAACAATTGCATTAATGTAATAGCACAGGAAACAACATATAAAGTATTATATAGATTTTACAATCGAAGTATCCATCATAGTTAACAATTCCACTATCACCCCCTCTCCCCAGGCCCGGTGCCTTGGGGTTATCCTAGATTCTGCCCTGTCATTCACTCCTCATATCCAGTCACTTATTAAATCTTGTCACTTCCACCTAAGGAACATATCCAAAATACGATCATTTATCACCAAGACGCTGCCAAAATTCTTATTCACTCTCTCATCATATCGCGTCTAGACTACTGTAACTCTCTTTTAATTGGCCTCCCCCTCCAGAGACTGTCACCTCTCCAGTCCATAATGAACACTGCTGCGAGGCTCATACACCTCAGCAACCGCTCCTCCTCTGCCTCGCCATTCTGTCAATCCCTGCACTGGCTTCCGTTACCTTTCAGAATCAAATTCAAATTAATGACACTGACTTTCAAAGCACTTCATAACTCTGCCCCACCCTACATCTCTAAACTCATCTCTATATACTCACCCACTCGCTTACTACGCTCCTCTACTGACCTGCTACTCAACTCTTCTCTCATTACCTCCTCACATGCTCGCATTCAAGACTTTGCAAGGGCTGCACCCCTCCTCTGGAACGCTCTCCCACGGTCTGTCCGACTTTCTCCCAACCTTTCTACTTTCAAGAAATCTCTGAAAACGCACTTCTTTCGAGAAGCCTACCCTCACTCTGCTTAACTACCAAACGCAATACCACATTTCTCACCCACTTAATTCGATCTTGCCCACTCCCACACCTTGTGTATTACTCCCTTCCCTTTAGACTGTATGCCTATGCATAGGGCCTTCCTCACCTTTTTGTACCTGTATTGATTGTGATGTTTGTTACTCCATATATTCTATGTATGTAATTCATGTGATGTAGTTGTATAATCACATTTACTTTACAGTGCTACGCAATATGTTGGCGCTATATAAATACATGTTAATAATAATAATAATAATACAAGGTTCCAAGTCAAAAAGCCAAATACATTCTAGGCTTTCCCCCACAACCTAGATCTTATTTCCTGTTCTCGATGAAGGATTGACTCACCCAGCACCCAGGGGACACTTGTGTATTCCCTGAAGATAAGATTCTCTGTGGAGATAATGGCACTTGTTCAGTAAGCCAGTGCAGAGCTCAGAACTGGATGTGTCGCAATGGCAATGAGCCACTGACGTCACTGCCATCTGTTTGTGCCACATGTAAATTTGCAAATCTCCGCATCTGACTATTCCCCGCTGCCAATTTGGTCACATAGACGCTGTTTGGCTTTGCGTGTTCAGGGCCTGCTTTCCTGCACCTCCTCACATTGAAGAAAGTGCAGTTCACACCTGCATATTTGGACTTTATTACTTTACTCATGGTGTCCTTTATGTTTTTTTGTAGCTGACCCATGAGTTTTAGACAATCTAGAGCAGCTGCCAGTGGGTAAGTCTGTACTGACTATGATTGAGCTGGGTCTGAACGATCTTGGGTCAATTCTGGATATAACCTGTGTTTATTTATTTTGTAGGAGCCCACATCACAAACACAGTGAACACAGGAGAGAGGAATGGAGTGCTAATTTTCTCCAAGCCTGCTTTACATGATAAAAAAAAAGTCTGTCATGGATGTTTTGACCAAAGTGGTGCCTCCTAGTCCTCGGAGTAATTTAATTAATTCATTCATTATCATTATGAATTATTAGTTAATTAATTAATTAATAAATCGATATATGATAGGATGGAAGAAGCCATTGGTAATGTAAAATCAAAAGTCTCTGGTAACCTCCTGTCTGAGTTGGAGGTATTCTAAAAGGTTGAAAAAGATGCACCTAAAAATGTAGTTATTCAATGACTTTTGCACGAATGCATCTATGGATGTTGTCATGCTTTCTGTTAAAGCCATTGGTCTCTCTGCCTGCATGTAAGGAGCGCGGTCCAGCGCATCCTTCCCCGCTGGCGTCCAATCCAAAATGCCAGCGCCCAGGACAGACCACGTGGGAATTCAATGCCAGTGCCTCGTTTTGGACGCCACGACTTGTCGCCAGCGTCAAACATCACGACGCCGGCGTCAAAAGGTGCAGCATCGATGTGCAACATCAGCACGTGACACATAACGTCACCACGCATGCTTTGGCGCCAAAATTCAGCTTTGAAAGGACATCTGTGGCCTACAGCCCTTGCCGGTGAATAGGTTCTACTTCACTGTGTTCCTGGGTGCGATTATTGTATTTTTGGACTCTTGATCTCGACTTCTGCCTGTTTCCCATTTACGAATCCTTGCCGCCTGAACTGATCTTCTGCCCTTTTTGGAAACCTCAAAGCTTCCTCCTTGGTCAGCCACTTCAAACTGAGCCTTCGGCCCTCACAGTATTCATGGGCCATGGACCTTTCCAAGGAAGCTCAACCTCTACCCAACTTCAGAACAGCCTTCCGTGGGCTGGCTACTCGCATGGAGGCTTATGAGGCACAGCAGACTCATTTTGGCCAAGCCTTGGATGCCATTTTGGATTGACGATTAACCCCCCAGCGTCCGTTGCTGCAGCCGCTCCACCTGCTGTGCTTCCTGCTTCGAATCCGGAGTCTAAAGTACCAGCTCCTCCTCTCTACAGCGGAGATCCCCAGGCTTGTCAGGGCTTCGTTAACCAATGCCTGATCCAATTTGAGCCTCAACCCACGCAGTATATATCCGAGCGAGCTAAAGTTGGGTTCGTCATTTCAATGCCTCCGATGTGGGTGCTGGGGCGGTACTTTCCCAAAGACAACTCAGTGATGGGAAGCTTCACCCGTGCACCTTCTTTTCAAAAAAAATTCTCTCTGCCTGAACGAAATTACGATGTGGGCAATAGAGAACTTTTGGCAGTCAAATTGGCACTAGAGGAATGGAGGCGTCTTTTGGAAGACTCAATGATCCCTGTAACAATATTCACAGATCATAAGAACTTAGAATATATTCAAGCTCTCAAATGGCTTAACCCCAGACAGGCTCGATGGGCTCTATTCTTTCTATTCTTGTTTCAATTTTATCATCACTTTCCGCCACGGTTCCAGAAATAAAAAAGCAGATGCCTTGTCTAGAAGCTTTTTCCTGGTGGACTTGTGTCTAAAGGACGATGATCCCATCGTTCCTCCAGCAAAGATTGTAGCTGCCTTATTTCCTTCCATGGCATCACAGATCCTGTCAGCACAATCCTCTGCACATTCTGATACACCATTGGGAGTGGCCTTGGTACCCACGGATCTTCTTCAGACTATTCTTTGTCAGTCACACAATTCTAAGCAAGCCGGTCAACCTGGAATCAAGAAAACGACTGAATTATTGTCTCGTCTGGTTTGGTGGCCTTCTTTACGGAGGGATGTCAAAGACTATGTATCTTCCTGTTCTGTTTGTGCCACTTCTAAGTCCAGTCATTCTTCTCCTATGGGGTTACTACTACCACTACCCATTCCCACCCGACCCTGGACACATCTAGCCATGGACTTTATTGTGGAGCTTCCACCATCCCGTGGTTACACGGTCATCTGGGTAGTAATCGACAGGTTCAGTAAAATGGGCCATTTTATTCCTCTCCGCAAATTACCTTCTGCTATAGAACTCTCTAAACTCTTTATCCAGCATATTTTTCGTCTCCATGGTTTTCCCGTTGAAATTGTTTCTGACAGAGGCTCACAAAATTCTGGAGATCCTTATGCAAATCCCTCAACATCTCACTGCAGTTTTTGTCTGCTTATCATCCTCAGTCCAACGGTGCCTCGGAACGTGTCAATCAAGCACTAGAACAATTCCTAAGATGCCATATTTCTTTGTGTCAGGATGATTGGGCTGACTTGCTTACTTGGGCTGAATTTGCTCATAATAATTCTCTGCATGCTTCTTCTGAGAGATCTCCTTTTTTTTGTGTTTATGGTCAGCACCCTTTAGCTTTTCCACAAGATTTACTTCTCTCCAATGTACCTGCAGCCAATGATCAAGTGGCTCATATGTCCGCAATTTGGCAAGCTACTAGGATCTGGAGAAGAGTTCCATTGCTCAAAAGACTTTTGCCAATAAGAAGCGTTCTCCTCCTCCTCCTCTGTATGCTATTGAGGACAAAGTATGGCTTTCCACCAAGAACATCCACCTCTTAATTCCTTCCTCTAAACCAAGTTCATTGGTCCTTTTCCCATCATCAAACTTATCAATCCTGTAGCAGTTCGTCTTCAATTACCATCCTAGATGCGGATTCCAAATGTGTTCCATATGTCTCTTCTTAAACCTGCATTGATTGGTCATTCTTCTTCTTTTCCTGCTCCAATAACTGTGGACGGTCATCTGGAGTTTGAGGTGGAGAAAATTTTGGATTCTAGCATGTTCAGAGGTTCCCTTAAATATTTGGTGGAATGGAGAGGTTTCGGACCAGAGAAATGCTCCTGGATTAAACATTCTGATATTCACGCTCCACTTCTTCTAAAAAGATTCCATAAGAAATTTCCTCTTAAACCCAGTCCTGGTGGTCCGGAGGCCCCCCGTGGAGGAGGGGGTACTGTAAGGAGCGCAGTCCCGCGCATCCTTGCCTGCCGGCGTCTAATCCAAAATGGCGGTGCCAAGGGCAGACCAAGTGGGAAGTCAACTCCAGCACCTCATTTTGGACGAAGCAACTTGTCGTCAGCATCAAACGTCACAATGCCGGCGTCAAAACGTGCAGCATCAACGTGTAACGTCAGCCCGTGATGCATGACGTCACCATGCACGCTTGGCGCCAAAATTCAGCTTTAAAAGGACGTCAGAGCCCTACAGCCCTGCCTGTTTCCCGTTTACGAATCTTTGCCGCCTGAATTGATCTTCTACCCGTCTGACTACCCTTCTTCTTGACCCCATTTTGTACTGCGAACTGTGTTCGGAAACCTCAAAGCTTCATCCTTGGTCAGCTACTTCAAACTGAGCCTTCGGGCCCTGACACTGCAGACCACTGTAGTTAAAGTACTGGCTGACTTTAAAGCATAATTCTTGCTCCTTACCTTATGAAGGAGATTTATTGTTTGGCTCTAAACTTGAGAGTACTATTTTAAGGCTTCTGTGGGTAAGTTGGTTTTTCTGCCTTAAATTAAGAAATATAAAAGAGAAGTTAAGAAGTAATGGAATCTCTTTTAAAGATGCCATCTTGCCATCTGGAAGAACTTCCAGTAACATTTTTCAAGTATATCTTAGTCCCAGCCCTTTCAGGCTAAGAAAGAGGTCAAAAATACATTATGAAGGGGGTGTATCCAAGATGGCGATCTGAAAAGACGTGCTTTGCAGCAGCTCCGTACCTTATCTTTAATCCTGCTCAATATTTTAGGCCATTTACCTGTTTTTTTGGATATAAATATAGCCAAGTGCTAACATAGGCAAGCACGGAGTAAAGTCCAGTACTTCCCGCGTGGACAAATTTTGTTTTTGTGCTCCTCGCAATCAACATCTGAAGCTGGAACAGGCCAGGAGAGCACTCCCCCTCCTTCTACAGGCCCCGACAGCATGCATCAAATCAATACCTCACACGCCAGTATGACTAGCCAACTATACACAATTAAGATAGACATCTCTCACCTGAGGCAAGAAATACAGAACTTGAGGGATCGCACAGTGGAGGCGGAACATCGGATCTCAGCTGTGGAAGACACTGTGCATCCCATACCCACTGAGATCTCCTGCCTAGCCAAATTACTCACAGAGTAACCGTCAAGACGATTCAGAAAACCGTCTCAGTCGGAATAACCTCAGGCTTGTTGGCTTGCCAGAGAACACGGAAGGGAGGATCCGGATCGCTTCATAGACTGGCTCAAGCAGACACTAGGCCCGGAGGCGTTCTCACCCATGCTGGTCATTGTGCGGGCCCACCGCATCCCAACCAGGCCACTTCCACCTGTAGCCAACCCCAGGCCTATGATAATGCGGTTTCTTAATTAGCGTGACCGGGACTCAGCTATGGCAGCCGCTAGAAGAAAGGGTCCACTCACTTACACTTACTCACAGCCTCAGTGTCCATACATCCGGATTATTCCACGACCATCCAGAAACAACGTGCCTCTTACATAGGAGTTAAACGGAGACTGCGCACGCTAGACCTGAATTACGCTGTACTGTTCCCAGCAAAACTCAGAATTGTTGATGGGGAAAATTCCACTTTTTCACGACATCCGAAAAGGCAGACCAATGGCTGGACAATCCCCAACCAGGCAATGATCATTGTCTATACCCACTGGTGAGTACTCGATTAACCTGGGTCACTGATTCCCCAATTTAACAGTTAGAGAGCTCACTTATGTGCACACCGTCAACTACATGAACACACACTTGAACCACCAGCAGCTTAGGCAGTGTAACAAAGGCTGGGACAGTGGGTGCTGTGCCACAATAACTGCATTATATAAGACTACCACTCTCATGGGACCAGCACCCCTTGGATGGCCCATACACAGTGGGGCACAAGACCCTTTAGTATTGAGCGGCATCAACTAAACCCTACACCATAAGACGTTACAGTGGTATATGTATGCCAGGCAGAGAGGGCCCACAGACCTATGGGGCCTGCACATATATAGTTGTTGGCGGAGACTTGGGTCTAGACTGAATCTGGTGTGATACGCAAGTTGGGACACCCTACTACTACAGAGTGGGCCTCACCATCAGCTTTGCACAGGCAATACCCCGAGCTGTTTAAGGACTCCCTACAGGATAAAATTACTGCAAGACTCAGGGCAGTGCTCAGGGATGAGGCCTACCAAGTTCATAGCTGCTGAATGTCCTCTTGGTGGTTCCACATGACCCAACCCAGCATACAGAGAGCCAACATATTCCTACTTAAACAGTGACCATGAAACTGCCCGCTGTTGCAGCACTGCTGGATGGACAATCTTTTCTTTAATGCTATAGGTGCGGGCTGGCTGTAACTAACTCACAGTTAGCGGTATCCTCCCCAGAGGAAGTTCCCATAGTTCAGGGTAAAGGCTCACCCATGTTTTGTGGATGGGCAGGGCGGGATAAGGGATTGTTGTGAGTTATCTTTTATGTGTTATTGTTTTCTTTCTCTACATTCAACCTTTGTATTCTTTTCTCTATACCTTTTCTACAATGGTGTACACTGATGTTATTATGTATCTTAATACAAAATGCATGGTATATCAGTTGTATCGTGGAATGTTAGGTCTCAATTGTAAATTCAAAAGAGCTCTTCTATTTGACTATATTAAGAAACGCCATCCCGCCATACTAATGCTCCAGGAAACTCATCTAACCGGCCAGAAACCTCTAGCCCTCAAACGATACTGGGTGGCAAACGCCTATCATTCACCCTTTTCAACACATGCCAGAGGAGTCTCCATCTTGGTCCGAAAAGGGGTGCTATTCGACTTCCTAGATGTACGCACTGACTTTTATGGCAGATATATAGTCCTACATTGCAAAATCAATAACCAACCATTGGTTCTGGTCAATGTATACTGCCCTCCCCCTTTTCACTACTGGAGCAAATTTATAAAATCCTAGCCTCCCTACCAGCAACACCCCTATGCATGATGGGTGATTTCAACACTACTTTGGACCCCCAATTAGATAAACTGGGCTAGACCAAGAGCCACAGCCTGTACTTAAAAAAATGGATGGATTTAGGGATATTAGAATTGTGGAGATGGAAGCATGAAATGAGCAGCAGTACTCATGCTATTCCTCCAGCTATGGCTCACTATCACATATAGACTTAGCCCTCGTCTCTGCTGATTTTGGAATCTGTAGAATACCTCCCTAGGGCCTTTTCAGATCACTCCCTGCTGTCACTGGTACTTGCACCTGGCCCCAACAGTGTGCGAGCAAACCGGTGACTGAATCCACTATGGCTTACAAAAAGTTGAAATCTAAAGTTGGTGCCCACCCCATACAATTTTACAGGTACCTACAACTACGACACGCTTTCATGACCCAATTTGGCTCGCTTAAACTGGAGTACATCACCACTCCATTGGAACTCATCCTTAGGGACCCTCAAACCAGGAAGCTTACATCTCACCTCTACATGGCCCAGATTGGCTCAACCCCCACCATTTGATAGAGCTAAATGAAATGGCTACAGATACTGCCAACTATAAATGAAGAACAATGGGAGGAGGCAACAGATTCCCTATATAAGGACCTAATATCCACTAGGGACAAATTGGTCCAATTCAAGTTTCTCCACCAGATTTATATCACACCTATCAAACTACAAAAAAATAGGTGGTCGTCCGACGGCTGAATGTCCAAGTTTCCAAGATTTAAATGCCTCTTTTCTCCATCTGGCATTGGAATGTCCCCCAATACAAAGATTTTGGAGGGATATTATTCAATACCTTGAGAATAGTCTAGATTTTCCAAACTTAAATACCCCTGAAACTTGTTTATTAGGCCTGGTAGTGAACTACTTCCCACTAAATAAAACTAGTTCTTTGGCCAGAGAACTATTATTTTATGCAAAAAAATTAATCATAATGAACTGGATGGGCAACAATGCACCTACAGTGGACCAGTGGGTCAACCTTGTCAACAAAATTCTTCCAACCATCAGACTTATCTATGAAAGAGGCTGCCCAGCCAAATTTGAAAAGCTATGGTCCCCTTGGATAGATATCCACCCAACTGATAACAAAAATCATCAGTAAATCATAGATGAGCCCTGGCATTTCACAAGAGATAGATTAAAAACTCTATGTAGCTATGAATGTAAAGATTTGGCTATTGTGATAACTATTTCCATAGGAGAAGCAATACAGGTGTACACCATCATTTTATTCTTGTCGATGTCTATTGTTATTGTTAAGAAAATTCAATAAAAAAACACATTCTGAAGATTTGTGAGCCCTACAGTCACCAATTAGAGCAAGGCTGTCTCATTTCAAGACTGTTTGAGCCCAAACCACAACAGACAGTTGGGTAAGAAAAGTGATTTCAAGAGGTTATCACATAGAGTTCAAGAGACTTCCTCCTTTTTCTCTAACCCAGAAGTCAAGAACTCCAAAAACCAAAGAATCCCGCTTGGCACTGAAAGAAATCATAATTCAGCTCCTTGCAAAGTAAGTAATTGTTAAAGTCCCAAACTGTCAGAAAGGGAAAGGAATGTATTCCCTATTTTTCGGAGTGAGGAAGAAGTCTGGCGAATTAAGAGGCATCTTTGATCTCAATCATTTCAAAAAAGCAGTACCTTCCACATACGGTCTATCAAAGCCAACACTCAGGTTCTAAGACCAGGAGATTGGATGATCAAAATTGACTTGCATATTCCAATCTTGACAGGTCATTATAGATATCTGTGTATTCAGATGTCATGGGCCCATTTCCATACAATGCTTTACCATTAGGCCTGGCTACAACTCAAAGAACTTTTTTAAAAAATCTGGCCCCTGTTTTAGTGCAGGAAGTGGAAATACTTGCTTACCTCAACTATATTTTCTTAAAAGCCAGCTGAATACACAAAATCTTGAAAGATATTCACTTAGGGGTTTATTAATCAAAGGTTGAGTTTGTGAGTTTTTTTCTACCTCAAATAAACTCGCAACCGGAATGTTTGGTTGTTTATTTATGAAAAAATTAGAATGTAAAAATCTTGATTGAATACAATTGGGAAAAAAAACTCGAAAACCAGTGAAAAACACCCAAAAATCACGAAGGCAAAAAACATCTTCAAATGGTTAAAGAGAACTCTGCAATTTTTTCCCTGAAAAACTCGAACTTTAATAAATAACCCCCTTAGTGTAAGAAACACTTCAGAATCACAGCTGGGTGATAAATTGATCTTCTTCCTATCAATTGCTGCAGGTCACAACCAAAACAAGCAGTTGAGGTTGGAGAATTCATGTCAGCCTTTGAAAATGGAATCTGATACAAGGAATCAATCAATCTTCCAATTGGAAGGAAAGGGAGGTATTACAGAGGCTATTTTATTTTCAGGAGATTGTCAAGAAAAGTGCTATGAACATCTGTGAAAAAGGTGGTGAAGGGAAGTCTAGAATTTGTTAACTAGCTCATTTCATACAAAACATACAAATCCATATTTCAAGAGGGATTACATACAAAAAAACACCAATAACCAATATAAGAGGTAAAGAGGGCCCTGACCCAACAAACGTATCTAAAAGGCATAGCAACTAAAATAAAAAGTACTTCATCCACATTGGTGCCTGTGAGCCTTACTATGTGTGCTTTGATAATAGCAGCATCCATAGTAGCACAGTGCATTAAATATGTGCAGGTTAGGACAAAACAGTGGAGTCAGGGAGGTACAGGCCAACCAATTAAACACCCGATAAGCTGTGGGCAAGTGATGGGTCTCATTCTGCCAGTGCTTTCCCTTCGTTGTCATCACTGCCTAGCTCAACTTATAGCTTTAAAATGTACAACACTAGCTCATGCTAGTAATTTGTCACCATCCAACAGCTTTGCCATGGGTTATTCATAATAGCAGCATTCATAATGAAGCTGTGCGACTGTCACCTTAAATAATAAACAACATGGTCTGTTTATAAACTGTAATTTATTTAAAAAATAATATTATAAAAAAACTCCATTGTGATTAATATACTTTTAAAACACTGGGTCCATTATTCTTTATATGTTTACCATATAGTTTACAACCATAAACAGGTTTCTCTCTTATGAGGTAAGTTAGAGGCAGTATGAGTGTTATTATTTTCTAAGCATCAAGTAAATTTTAAAGGGGTTATTCATAGTGATGGGTGAATAAATTTGCCAGGTGCGAATTCACAGTGAATTTCCAGGTCTAGCCGCCAACAAATAAAAATTTGCTAGTGAAAAATCCACTACATCAAAATAATTTGGCCACGCATCAGAATAGTCATGTGCATAAAAATTGTCGCCCATTGACTTAAATGCATTTGGACAAAATAGGCGCGTGTCTAAAAATTGTTGCAGGTACTGAAATTGACGCACATCAAAATAATTTTGAAGCCCATCGCGTTTCATGAATTTTTGCCGTTTTTTTAATTTTGCCGGAAATTTTAGATTCAAATTACTTTCTATTTTCTATGTGTGACGGTTTTTCGAAAATATTCAAGTTTAAAGTGTTATTTTTCACCTTCTAAAGCAGCTCGGGGGGGGGGGGGGGGTGTCACCGACCCGGTAAACTGTTGTAAATAGATACATTTATTTGATACATTTTTCATCTTTGGCACTGCTGAGCATAATACCCAAATTTCAGCTGTTGGAATTTATACAATATTTGCTTGATAAATGTATCTTGATAAATGTATCAACTAAATGTTGCAAAATTTAACAGTTTAGAGTCTGCACATGAATTACTGAGCTGCCAGACTCAAACACCAGAGACATAGATTTTGAAAAAAACTGTAAAAAATAAATAATGGACTGGCCCACTGGGATACCAGGAAAACTCCCGGTAGGCTTACCATTTGGTTATTCCCTATTTCTTCATGGGGAAAAATGCTTAATAATGGAAGAATAGAGTAAGTATATATAAGATATATAAGACTAGGGGAATAAAGAGATTGACTGAGGAGAGGAGGAATAACAGTTTGGAAAGTGGGCCCATTGTCTAAGGTAAGCGTATGGGGGAGGGGGGCGGCAGCAACTGCTGCTGCCTCAGGTGGCAGAGGGACAAGGATCGCCCCTGCTGGCCATAGATGCAAAGATCGAGGATTCGTATGATTTTTCGAGCGTGTGTGGACAGTTCCGACATTTTTCGTCCGGCAGAGATCGGTTGTTTGGTCGATCGGACAGGTTTAAATATTTCTGTCAGCTGCCGATAATATCTCTGCATGTATTGCATATCATACGTTTTTCAGAGGGAGACTGTCACTAGCTTTTGTCAGACATAACTTTCGTACGATTGCTGTCAGGGGCAGAACATCAGCTGATCTGTTCTTTTGTACTTTCTTTGATCGGAATGGTTAGTGGCAGGTCGGTAGATGGGGAAGTCCGATCGTACGGCTACGATGATTCGTACGATCGGATCTTTGCATCTATAACCAGCTTAAGTGTGTCCACACTCCACTCACACAGTCAGTAGCCATGCCCAGGACCGCTATCAGAAATCGCAGGGCCCCATATGACAAAATTTCCTGGGCCCCCTGGGCTGCACCCACCGCAAGCCCCACCTACAGGTCCGCCCTCCACCCCACAGGTCCGCCCCCCACCACACAGTAAAAAACAAAAAAATATTGGTGGCTAGGGTTCCCACATGTTAATAAAAAATAAAAAGATATTGGTGGTCAGGGCCCCCATAAAAAAACATTTGTGGCCAGGGTCCCCCCATTAAAAAATATTGGTGGCTAGGACCCCACATGAGAAAAAAAAATTGGTGGCCAGGGCCCCCTCCTCCACATTATGAGAAAATTGGTGGCCAGGGCCACTTAAACGTCCATGCCTTCCCAAAGTCAGCAGCTCTCAGAAAGATGGGGGGCCGGCTAATCAAGTAAGTGTGGCGTGGCCGGGCCCCCCTTACCCTCGGGCCCCCTACAACTCTCCCCCCTGATGGCTGCCCTGGCCATCCCAAAATGAATACTTCAGCAACAGTTTATATCAAATTAAGTGGCATATGAAAGAATCTTACCAAACTGGAAAATATATATATATATATATTAAATATATTTATATGGGTCTTATTAATCATATCTGTATTTGTGTAAGTTGCATAAGCACTGCCACACCAAGCTGACTGCTTTACAGGTATTTTATCATCCCTAAAAAAAACCTGGTCATTCTGTAAACACTTTAACAACACATAACATTGCGGCACCGTCAATTCAGACCATTAATGGTCTGCGTTATGGCTAAGTTAATACCTTCAGCTTTAAACTGGCGCCTTAATATTGCTTTCTAGGTTTATTTTCTAGCTTATAGTCTACCCAGGCGGAAGGGTTGTCTATCTCCGCCTAGCCATCCCACCCAAACACTTCCCTCCATCTAGGGGCATGCCTAGGCGCTCTCTTCCTCCGCATACCTCTAGCGCTGTGGTAGCCCCTCCTTTAAGGGGTTGTCTGTTCCTTTCTTCCTGATTTTGCAGGAAAAGTTTTCATCAACTAATAAAAGAAGCTACATTTAAATATCGCTTGGAGTCCCTGTGACATGGCTCTAGTAACTCTTCAGGTCTCTTCGCTCGATGTGGGTTCGAATATTACACCTGTCCAGGTGAGCAATTTTCTCAGGCAGGGAAGTTTTCTCACACTTTCCCACGGTGGAAATGTCTGTGGGCAAAGGCTCCGTGTCCGTTGCCCAGAATGCTTTTCCATTACTAGGAATTCGTTATATCTTTATCTTACACGAATGTTGTACAGTCTTACGTCTGTAATAGCTAAAGGCTTTGGTATTGCGTCCTCACTAAACGATTCTGATCATTTGTCGTAACAGAGAGCATAAGGATGTTTTTAACCCTTCTAGTGAAGAGATCTCGACAGAAACTATATGGATTTAAAAAATATGTCACTGTAAACAGCATTAAAGTAAAATGATTGGTTTCGCGACGTGAAACGTTTGGAAGTGAATGCGAGGCAAGTGCTTCTGCGATATATTTCCGGTATCTCAGAAAACAGTTGCTTCTACGAAAATATGGTCGTTCCAGGCTTACACAGGAACTGCATGCAAGCTCGGACACATACTTTACGACTTCAGAAAAGAGAAGTAATTTAAGGGTGTATCACTGCTGACAGCTTAACTGGTGGTTTCTTATTGATTGGTTTTCTCCTTAAAGGGGTTGTGCACATTTGAGTAAACTTTTAGTTTAGATGTAGAGAGTGATATTCTGAGACAGTTTCCAATTGTTTTTAATTTTTAATTATCTTCCGTTTTTTAATTATTTAACTTTTAATTTAGCAGCTCTCCATTTTGCAATGTCATTTGGTTGCTAGGGTGCAAATTACCCTAGCAACCATGGACTGATTTTGAAATAAGAGACTGGAATATGACTAGGAGAGGTCCGGGCTAGAAAGATGAGTAATAAAAAGTAGCAATAACTATAAACGTGTAGCCTTATAGAGGATGTTTTTAGATGGGTCAGCGACCCCCAGTTGAAAGCTGGATAGAGTCAGAAGAAAAAGGCAAATGAAAAAAACTATAAAAAAATAAATAAATAATGAAGACCAATTAAATAGTTGCTTAGAATTGGTCATTCTATAAACTACTTAAAGTTATCTTAACTCTTAAAGTGCCACAGAACATAGAATCTACGTTCTGTGGATAAAAGGAACGAAGTGCCACAGGGTTTGGGAACGGAGGATCAGCTTGTTAAGCCTCTCGCTCCATTCCAACTCGTTCCCCAGCCCCTAGGCAACAAGCAGAAGCGGGGAACAAGTGGCCCCAAAGCAGCAGCAGACACTTGAAAAGTACGTGTCCTGCTGCTGCCTGCACTTATTGGCCCTCCAGCTCCACCCACGCATCAGTCGTCCAGTGGGACGACGGTCTCCAACTGTTCCAGCTCTGCCTTCAGCCTCCTGGACTATCTTCAGCCTGCCACCCCAGTATAGTCCAATGTATTGTGAAATGTGGGAATCACTCACGACCGCAGGTTACCTGCAATTAAGCTTTTTATTGCGTCACCACACGACATGTTTCGGGCCTGTTGGCCCTTTTTCAAGTTGGCCCAGTATAGTGCCCCCCCACACAAACACTCTTACACACACACCTACAATTTTGGGGGATTGGGTGGTCACACACATTCACAGCACTCACACGCACACAACACGCAATTTGCCAATTGATCACACACACATACACTATTTTGTGTCTTTTTTTCTCTTATAGCATTGTCTTTTTATTGCATTTTGATCTGTTCTATGTTCTGTGCGCAACATTGTTTGGTTTATCAATGCATATTGGGTATTAAAGGAATTGTTCAGTGTAAAAATAAAAACTAGGTAAATAGGCTGTGCAAAATAAAAAATCTAATTTCTAATATAGTTAGTTAGCCAAAAATGTAATGTATAAAGGCTGGAGTGATTTGATGTATAACATGTCAGTCAGATCACTACTTCCTGCTTTTCAGCTCTCTTGGTTTACACTGACTGGTTACCCTGGTTACCAGGCAGTAACCAATCAGAGACTTGAGGGGGGGCCACATGGGTCATATCTTTTGCTTTTGAATCTGAGCTGAATGCTGAGGATCAATTGCAAACTCACTGAACAGAAATGTACCATGTGGCCCCCCTTCAAGTTGCTGACTAACTCAGATTTATAGAGCTGAAAAGCAGGAAGTTGGATTCTGGCTTTTTTATTAGACATCCAGTCACTCCAGCCTTCATACATGACATCTATTTACACAGTTTTTATTTTCACACTGAACTATTCCTTTAAGCTGTTCAGTAGACCCCTGTAATTCATATTTAGGATGCCTTTTGCTGGTACGTTATGAAATGTGGGGTATATTATGGGGTAAAATGCAAGCTTTAAGAAATTAAGTGACGACTTTAAGAAATTTCATAAAAAAGGTTTAGCATAGCTTTGTAGTTTGCAGTAGAAAGAAAAGTTTAGCTGTTTTAGATTTGCCAGAATGTGTACTTTCAGAAAATATATGGTTTTCTAGGGTCCCCATACTGTTAGAGGGTCTCATGGCACATAATACACATACCGGGTGCTTATATTGTAGTAGAATTATAGTATTGTAGCAGTAGTGTCATATGTGAAAAAATATATGCAATATTTGGATTCGGGGGTCTCTGTATGCCACATAGTTTGGCAAATCTATGTATATTAGGCATCAAACGGCTTAGTAGACCCCTGGTTTTCCTAAAACACCAGTAAATTATGCTGGGCTTTACAATCATTTAATATACACGTTGCAGAATAAATGATGGTATGGAGGCTCTGCTCACAAAAACTTTACAATTTAAATGGTGCTTAATTAATGGTCATCTCCCATGACAGCAAGGTCCTTGGGTACCTGGGTTTGTGGTGTACTATTACCAGATCAGGTGAAAGATTGAAGACTGCATAGTCTAAGGTGGGGATGTTGAAGCCAAAGCGACTCTTCTTAGGAACATCGTCAATTTACTAAAAGGCGTAGAGGACAATTCGCTAGTGAAAGAGCTCAGCGCTAACGAAGTTTCATACCCTTTTGCCAGGCGAATTTTCACTCAGGCAAATGACCGCTTCTCCGTAAATTCTGCAAATTTTTCATTACATTACACTTTTTGCCAGACTTTGCTTCCAGGTTATACCTGGCAAACTGATAAGACTGAGCTACATCCTCAACAATCAGTGATCAGTGACATCATATTCTGTATGCCGAAAATTCTCAAAAAAAGACAAAATGCTGGTGTTTTTTCATATTTTAAAGTGGTATTATGTTTAAAAGTTGTAACTGTTATATATACACATTTTTAACAATGTAACTTTTCCATGCCAAGAACGTAGCTCCTACGTTATATTAAAAAAAGGCTGTAAGTGCCAAGAACGTAGGAGCTACGTTCTTTCTTTAAACGGCTGCCTCTCTGCACTTCTGCCAAAATCGAAGTGCAGAGAGGTTCTCCTGGCTGCTCCACCCCCTAAACAACGAGCCTAGGGGGCTGCCACTCCGGTCCTGGGCTGCGATTGTCGCAGGATCAGACTTCTTACCTGATCCTGTGTCCTGTATGCTGCTCCCCTTGTGGTGCTTCTTCCTCGACCCGACCCCATGTGAAGCTCCGCCCACGTTCTTCCTGCTGTTGATCTCTGCGATCCTAGAGTCTGCAGATCTGCTTCTGATCCCTTCTTTTCCAAAAAACGGTAAGTGCCCTTCTATTTACACAGTTACACACACACATACATGCAATTACCCATACATGCATTTACACATACACAGCACAAATATAGCTAAAGTAGATTTTTTTTTTAATTTTCTGGCTTTTTTCTGGCTTTTTTTTGTATTTTACAGAGTCACATACAGCTATATACACACTTATACACTTCAGAGCTGTACACACATGTATACACAAACCCACACTTATAGGATCTTTTTTTTTTTTTTAGTTCTTCATTTTATCAGTATTTCCCTAAAAACTGTTGCTTTCCAAGTGTGACTATTGGATCAAGCATTCTGACCACTAACCACGCTGTTGGATCAGTTATTGTGTTATTTTATTGATTTGCCTAATTGTATTTGATTTTTGTGATTTTTATGCTTTCATTGTTGTTCCTTACATTTTTTTAGCGTCATTTGCTCTTTGATCATTTGGAGTACAAACACATTTTTAGCAATACTGGATTCATCAGAATATGTACTTTCCAAAAATATATGGTTTTGTGGGGTCTTGTGGCACATAATAAGCAGTTTGGGTCTATATTCACAAAAGGCAAATTGGCAGCCGAAAAAACTTTTTTTATTTGGGGTCTGCACATGCCAGCTGCTTTAGCATGCATATACATATTGAGCATCAAACTGTTCAGTAGACCCTTGGTGTCATTATTTAGGGTGTTTTACAATTGTATGTAAGAAATTGGGTGAGATAATTGCGGCCAATTGCAATGTTTTTAGGCGATTTTGAGAAATGTCATAAAAACTGCTGCCTTTAGCTTAGCTTTGCAGTATGATAGTTTGGAGTAGAAGACATAATCACCCATTTTGTATTCGTCAGAATGTGTAGAAAAATATATGGTTTTGGGGGTCCTTGTGCCTTGTGGCACGCAATGCGCAGTCACAGGTCTTTGTTCACAGAAGGCGAATCGTCAGCCGAGAAAATTCATATGCACTATTTGTATTTGGGGTCCACACATGCCAGCTGCTTTGCAAAAGCTATGCATATTGGACATCAAACTGTTCAGTAGACCCATGGCATCAATATTTAGGGTGTTTTACAATTGCATGTAAGAATTGGGTGAGAAAAATGCAGCCAATTGCAATATTTTTAGGTGATTTTTAGAAATGTCATAAAAACCACAGCATTTAGCGTAGCTTTGCAGTATGGTGCTTTGGAGTAGAAAGACATGCATACCCAATTTGGATTCAGGGGAATGTGTGCTTTCTGAAAATATATGGTTTTCTGGGTGAACTTTTTTCTAACTTTGCCCCCCTCAAAATCATACCTAAAAGTATGTGTGGAAATACGATGCTACAGGCTGGAAATTTTTAAATATTTTTATTTATGAAATTTTGTCTTACAGCAAGAGCATTGTAGGATGTAACCAAGCATAGAACGGTACAACATACATAACTTAGACGCTACATCATAGTTAAGTGGGCAATACAGACAACAAAGAGAGCCATATCACAAAACTGGGGAAGCCCCAGTTATAATAATAGTAGTTCCACGTTACCAGTAGGATTACCGACCCGACTGGTGGTCTTAAAGTGCTACGGGTGCCCAGAGTTCGTCCCTTTAAGTGCCAGAGTACAGTAAGAACCCGGGGAGCTAACCCCGAATCCAGGTACTATGAAGCTATGTATGAGAAACTGGTAACAACCGACATATTACAGTCCCTAGACAAAATGTCATTAGACAATTTAGCTTTGTGTGCATAAGCAATAACTCAAAAATTCAAAATACAATAGTAATGGAAGCAGGGAAATAACAATACAAGCAATAAGAAGATAAAACAAAATAAATACAGAGAACACTAACGAGAGGAAAAAAAAAAAAAAAAAGAAGGAAAATAAATAAATAAATAAATAAATAAAAAGGGAAATGGTCAAACATACTCGAAGTACGGACAGCGGGTACTATTTCTGGCACTTGACCCCTGAAGGCAGCTCCTAGTGGTTAGAGATAGAGGAGGGACCGGAGGTATTATGGCATATGCAGGTTCGGAGGAATGGACCCACCAAATCTATATAACAGCCATGGTTGCCAAATTTTCGAGGTCCGTTGGGAGTTTTCGGAAGCTAGGCCTGTTAGCCGTTCATTCATGTAAATCCAGTCAATTTTATTTTTAAATTGAGAAAAGTTAATAGCCGGAGACTTCCAAGCTTTAGCAATAGATTGTCTAGCAGCCAAGAAGATATGGTTCAGTAATTTCAGTTTAATCTTGGGGGTCCCTTTAGGAGGGATTCCCAACAAGGCCTCCTGGGGAGCCTTTGGCAAATTCAATTGTAATACCGAGAAGATCAGGTGATAGACCCTAACCCAAAACCTAACAACTTTCGGGCAGGTCCACCATATGTGGGACATAGTTCCCGGGGAGGAACAGCCCCGGAAGCATTGGTCATTGGAGCTATGATGGATTTTAGCCAGTCTAACAGGGGTCAAGTACCATCTGAAAAGCACCTTATACCCTGCCTCTTTTGTAATAGTGTTCAGGGAGCTATGACTCAAATTATCCCAGGCCTTCAGCCAGTCCTCTTCCGGTATGGTGATTCCTAGCTCCTTTTGCCATGTTTTGATATATGTCAGGTCAAGCAGATTGACTGGAGACACCATATTACGGTATAACAGCGAGATAGTGCGTGGGGTAATAGAGGTACTGGTGCACCAGCGCTCAAAATAGGTCTGGCTAGCGGAATCTGGAGACCTCAGGGTGCAAGCCTCCCGAGCCCAGTGCAGTAATTGGGTTGCCCTGAAATGCTCTCTTTCGGGAAGGCCATAGTGGTCTTTCAGGCTGGAAAGAGTTAAGGGGCCTCTAACCGTGAGCAAATTGCCCAGCCTCGTCAAGTTGTTGGAAAACCACCAGGTAAAGGAGGGAGTGCGGAGGCCAGGCGAAAATGATGGGTTACCTGCAATTGGAGCCACTGGAGTATGTGGTGAGGTTAGGCGGTATAATTTGGCGTTTTGGTCCCATAAGGAGAGCATAAAACTTAGTCTAGGGCTCAAGGACCTAGGTCGGAGTGACGGGGTAGACCACAATAACCCCTCCGCTGAGTATGGAAGTGACAGAGTATTCTCGAGGTCCACCCACAGTGGGGGAGAACAGTGAAGATGCAATGACGGTACCTGGGCCAGTTGGGCAGCTATAAAATATTTTCTCAAATTAGGTAGGCCCAGACCCCCATCCTGAGGTCTCCGTTCCAATGTTGCCCTATTAACCCTTGGGGGTTTATACTGCCAGATAAAAGAGAGGACATGCTTTTCAAAGGCAACTAGATCTTTTTTCACAATGTCGACCGGAAGGACCCTGAACAAATATAACAGTTTAGGAAGGAGCGTCATTTTCACCGCCGTTATTCGGCCTAGCCAGGAGATGTGATATTTGCCCCAATCCTCCAATAACTTTTTAAGCTTCCCGAACATATAAGGATAGTTTGCCCTGTAAAGGTGTTGATATTGAACTGTAAATCGTACTCCCAAAATGGACATGTGTGATGGGCACCATTGAATGTCAAAATTTATCGTCAAAAGTTTAAGAGTCTCGGGGGGTAAGTTGATATTCAAGGCTTCAGTTTTGGAGGGGTTAGTGACCAAGCCCGATATGCGCCCAAAATTTAGCAGGGTCTCAAATATATGGGGATGGGATGTTAGTGGTCTGGTGATAAGGAGGGTGATATCATCAGCGAATAGATGTAAAGTATGTTCCTGAGTCCCAACTTGTAAGCCGTGTATTTCAGGATGATTCCTAATCATTATAGCCAAGGGTTCCAGAACTAGGTCAAATAAGAGAGGGGACAGAGGGCAACCCTGCCTAGTCCCTCTCTGTATGGGGAAAATGGGAGAGGAATGTGGTCCAATTGTTACTCTGCCGAGGGGATTATGGTATAAAGCCTGAATCCAGGACGTGAAATTAGGGCCAAAACCCCATTGAGAAATAGTGTGGTAGAGATAGGGCCATTCTACTGAATCGAATGCTTTTCTGATGTCTAGTTTGAGGAGCATAGAGGGAATATTCAGTTTGTGAGCCTGAACAGTAAGGATAGAGAGTCTTCTTATTAGATCAGTTGCCTGACGACCTCTTACGAAGCCCACTTGATCCCTATGTATTAGCGAGGGCAAAATCAAATTTAAGCGCATGGCCAGGACTTTCGCCAAGAGCTTAACGTCTATATTGAGGACTGAGATGGGGCGGTAATTTTTACAGTCTGTGGAGTCAGTATTTGGTTTGGGGATGGGGGTGACATTGGCCGTTAACGTCTGCTGAGGGAAATTATCACCTAAGAGTATCTGATTGAACAATTGGTAAGATGAGGGGTGAGAATATGGGAGAATTTTTTATAATATAGCGCCGAAAAGCCATCTGGGCCGGGGGCTTTTGATAGTTGGAGGTGCCGAATCGCTAAGGTAACTTCCTCTCCTGTTATCACTGCTTCCATGGAATCCCTCTGGGGGCCCGTCAACGATGGAAGGGGCAATGTGCTAAAGAATTTGGTGAGCTGAGTCTGAGAAACCTTGGCCGAGGTAGCATATAGGTGTCTGTAGAAATTGGTAAATTCTTGTAAAATTTTTGGTAATGCATTAGAAGTATGGCCTGATGCAGTTCTGAGCATGGAGATAGGTGTATAATCCAAGTTATGTCTTAATTTGCGAGCGAATAGTCGGCTTGGTTTATTAGAGTGGGCGTAAAAGCGTTGCTGAGTCCAATGCAACGAATGTTGGGCTTTAGAAGAGAGTAACAGATCAAGCTCAGTTTTGACTCTTTGGATTTGCTTAGAGAGATCTTTAGTGGGGTCAGCAGCTTGAGTCAAGAGTAAGTCATCCAGTTGCTTGGATAGGTTCAATTGGTCTGCGTTGGACTGTAACTTTCTACGGGCCCCTAATTGAATTAAGTGTCCCCTCATTACCGCTTTATGGGCCTCCCATATATTGGTGTACGACGGAGTTGAGCCTGCATTGGTTTCAAAATATTCTTTAAGTACTTTTTCCAATTGAGGATAGATTTCAGCTGATTTCAGTAAATGGTCATTAAGCCTCCATCTCGAGAAATCCCTCTTTGTTTGGTAGAGAGCTATGTTGTACATCAGGGGAGAGTGGTCAGACCAGGGAACATTCAAAATTCTGGAAGACTGCGGTAATGAAACCAGAGATTGGGACACCCAAATGTGATCTATTCTGGTGTGTAGTTTGTGCGGGGCAGAGTAGTGGGTGAAGTGTCTAATCCCCGTGTGCAGTTCTCTCCAAATATCTACTAAACCCATCCGAGACAATAACAATAGAACCTTGTTACCTTCCGTACCCGTGGGAGGCAGGGGCACGGGAGGTAAGTGAGCAATCAACTGCCTATCCCAGAATCTATCCAAAGTAACATTAGAGTCTCCACCTAAGATTATCTTCCCGTCCGCCCAGTTGGAGAGGAAGGCAGACACTTTCTCAAAGAAACCACATTGTCCAGAGTTAGGTGCATAGTATGACATCAGCGTAATTTTCTCATCATTATGGATTAATTTAAGGGCCAAAAATCTGCCTTCAGGATCCTCAAACTTGTCAAGGAGTTGAATTGGTAGGCCAGCCCTGATGCAAATAGCGACCCCTTTCGTCTTTGTTACGCTATTGGCCATGTATACCAGAGGAAATTTTTTGTGTAGGAATTTAGGGTGGGACCCTTGAGAAAAGTGAGTTTCCTGAAGGCAGAGTATATCAGCATGAACCGAGGCATAATAAGAGAAGGCTTTTTTCCTCTTAAGCGGGGAGTTGAAGCCCTGAACATTATGAGAAATAATCAACAAACCCATGTTGGCAATGAGGATAGAAATGCGAATAGAAACAGTCCTGAAATGGCATCAGGCTCAAGCCCGCAGCTGTGCAGAAAGTGATATTGGCAGTAATCATACAAAAAGGGTCCAGTGTTGTTCGACCAAAAAGGAAAATAGAAAAATAAAGAGAAAAAAGGGTAAGTCCAATAAAAACAAAAAAGTAGAGCTGTAGAGGGAAAAACCCCTAGCAAAACAGGCATTTGTGTGACAGTCAAAAAAAAACATATAAGTAAAGAGAACTTGAAGGTAAACGGAACTAAACCTGGTGTAGCAGTCAGTGTCCATGTGCCCTCCGACCCCAACATGGGGGAAGGGCGAGGTGACTGACTCATGGGGGTCGTTCGAACTTCCATCCCTGCGCTTGTCCCGCAAATTGTAACTACAAAATAGTGTGGGAGCCGAACCAAAGGGCTCCTGGAGCTGACATCCAAACGTGGGCAAAAACAAGCGAATACAAAATGCATCTCCCAGCATGGGAGACAGGGGAGGCTCCTCCTTACCTAGCCCCAGGCTGGCGATGGAAATAGGTCCAAAAAGGGGGGGGTAAGGTGGGACGCCAAGTTACCTTACTGAGGAAAGTGGGTCATCAGCGAGGCAAAGCATGGCTGCAGAATCAGCTCCCGTCGGATCAAGCCAAAGACGTCAGGGTTGGTTAGGATAACTTGCCCGTCTGCGGTGTGAAGCTCCTGCCGTTTCCCATATAGGTGAGACTCTGCGAGGAGGTGAAGGCTGTGAAGATCTTGGGGTGGCCTCCGCTGGTTTATCCATGAGTCCCAGGCGGTGGAGAAGGGTGCTAGTGGAATATTGGCGGCCTTCCATCGTGAAGGCCAGTTTGACGGGAAATAGCCAACGATATCGAATATGGTGCAGTTGAAGTGCCTTTGTGAGCGGAGCAAGGGCCTTTCTTTTCTGGAGAGTGGCTGGAGCCAGATCCGTATAGACCTGGAATTTGTGGCCTTGATACTCCAGGTGCTCCGCCTGACGAGCTGCACGTAGAATGCTCACCTGAGATTGATGGTAGTGGAGGCATAAGATAATGTCCCGAGGGGGGTCGCCGTCCTTCAGGGGCCTCAGGGCACGGTGTACTCGATCGCATTCCAGGCGCTCAGACGCTAGGTTGGGTACCAGCTTAGTGAATATAGCCTGGACCGCCTCCTGCAGATCAGTGATAGATTCCGGGAGGCCCCTAATGCGCAAATTATTGCGGCGGGAACGGTTGTCAGCATCCTCAATTTTATCAAGGGCATCCATTAACTGGCCTTCCAGACGAACAATATCTTGTTCGTGGGCGTCAAGCACGGTAGTGATGTCGTCCACCTTGTGCTCGAGGACGTCCGTCCTGTGGCCCAGTTCCTGGATCTGCTTAGAAATGTCCGACGTGATCGTCGTCGCAGTCGATGCCAGCTCCGTTTGAAGCATAGTCTTAAACTTGTCAAGGAGAGCAGGGTCAGCTGCCGGAACAGCGACCGGAGAGGCCGATAGCAGAGGTTGGGAGTCAGGGCCCAGCCATGAGTCCTCCTGGGATGTCATCGTGGGCAGAGGAGAGGCTTGCGGCCTGGTCAAATATGCTGCGACACTCCTCGTGGTGTGCTGTGACTCCGATGGCTGCTTTTTCTTCGCTCTCCTGCGGTTTTTATAGGCCATATGGCGATGCTGGCCGTCTTAGCTGTCGGGAAATAGCAAATTAACCCGGTCTAAGGTGCTTCTGCGAGGTGATCAGCGGGATTTATGGCGCAGAGAGGCGCAGCACTATCAAGACGCGGCCATCTTGGTTGGCTGCTCACGAGCGCCCCTAGGCTGGAAATTTTGAGGTGATTTTTGGAAATGTCACCAAAATCGCCAAATTTAGGAAAGTTTTGCGGCTTGCTGCTTTGGAGTAGAAAAACATGCATACCCAATTTAGATTTGTGGGAATGTGTACTTTTTCCGAAAATATGTTTTTTGGGGTGAACTTACTTTTTTCTACCTTTGCCCCCCCCCCAAAAACTATGTAAATTTGTTGATTTTGCAGTACCTGAAATGACAGACTATATGAGGGTCTTCCTTTTGGGGCCCCTATATGCCACGTGCTTGTGTAAACCTATACATATTGGGCATCAAACTGTTCAGAGGACACTAGGCTTTCATATTTGGGGTGATTTCTCTTGATACCCAAAAGTATGTGGGTTATACGATGCTGCAGGTAAAAATTTTGAGGTGATTTTTGGAAATGTCACCAAAATCAACAAATTTAGGAATGGTTTGCGGCTTGGTACTTTGGAGTACAAAGAAATGCATACCCAATTTAGATGCGTGGGAATGTGTCCTTTCCGAAAATATATGTTTTTTTGGGGTGAACTTACTTTTTTTCTACCTTTGCCCCCCCCCCCCCCAAACTATGTAAATGTGTTGATTTTGCAGTACCTGAAATGACAGACCATACAGGGGGGGTCTTCATTTTAGGGCCCCTATATGCCACTTCTTTCGGTACACCTATACATATTGGGCATCAAACTGTTTAGAGGACCCTAGGCTTTCATATTTGGTGTGATTTCTCTTGATACCTAAAAGTATGTGGGTAATACGATGCTGCAGGGTAGAAATTTTGAGGTGATTTTTGGAAATGTCACCAAATCTAGGAATGGTTTGCGGCTTGGTACTTTGGAGTAGAAGAACATGCATACTCAATTTGGATTCAGGGGAATGTGTACTTTAAGAAAATTTATGGTTTTCTGGGGTGAACTTACTTTTTTCTACTTTTGCCCCCCCCAAAACTATGTAAATGTGTTGATTTTGTAGTACCTGAAATGACAGACCATATGGGATGTCTTCATTTTGCGGCCCCTATATGTCACGTGCTTGGGTACACCTATACATATTGGGCATCAAACTGTTCAGGGGACCCCAGGCTTTCATATTTGGGGTGATTTATATTGATACATAGTATGTTTGAAATACAATTTTGCAGGTTGGAAGTTTTGAGGTGATTTTAGAAAATGGCACCAATGCCACATGCTTGGGTACACCTATACATATTGGGCATCAAACTGTTCAGTGGACCCCAGGCTTTCATGTTTGGGGTGTTTTACATTGATACCTAATGATGTGTGGGAGATATGATTCTGTAGATTGGAAGCTTTGAGGTAATTTTTCAAAAAATTCACCAATTTCTATAAAACATTATAACTTAAGGAAAACTATAAGGAAACAATTGCAACTTGGTAGTTTGGAGTACAAAGATATATTTACCCATTTTTGATTCACCAGAATCTGTTCTTTCTAATAATGGGTAGTTTTCTAGGGTAAACCTACTACTGTTTAGTGGAATGTTTGGCCTTGAAATCAAATGAATGCCGTTTGGGGAGCGGTGCTTTGGAAATTTGGTAGTGTACTGCTTGTAGATTTTGATCTATACAAGTGAGAAATCTCCATAAAACTATATATATTTGGTATTGCCGCGTTCAGGAGACATAGACCTTTCCAAATCGGCTGTGTTCTCTTACATAAAATAAATGATGTTTCTTATATATGTGATTGTTCTTTGTGAAACATGATTTTTTTTCATTTTATTGGACACTTAGAAGGCTATATTTTTTTCACAGAAGTAGAATTACACCAAAATTCTTGCATATTTTGAAAATTCAGGTTGTCCTGAAAAAAAACAATATATTGTCTTCCTGGGTTAACTAAAAGACCGCCTCAGGAAAGGCCCTTAAAGTGAAAGAGTGCAAAATATCTAAAAACTGCTTGGCAGTAGATGTTCGCATCTAGGACAAAACGGCTGGCAGGGAAAGGGTTAAAGGTCATGCAACGTTTGTTTTAGGTTGGGCTCATCTCTAGGACAATAGAGGATCTCTTTTGTGTTTATTTTGCTGCCTTGAACATTTGTAATAATAATTGGCCACTTATTTCACCAATATCACTGATAAAGACACATATATGACCTATATGTACCCAGCCTATTTAAAGGAGAAGGAAAGCTACGGAATAATTTTATTGCCAATAGATTAGCTTCAATAGTGCAAGCTAGAATGCTATATTTATTCTGTAGAATGTTTTACCATACCTGAGTAAAAAGCTCTAGAAGCTCTCTGTTTGTTTAGGATAGCAGCTGCAGTATTAGCTTGGTGTGACATCACTTCCTGCCTGAGTCTCTCCCTGCTCACTTATAGCTCTGGGCTCAGATTACAGCGGAGAAGGGAGGGGGGGGGTGGAAGAGGAGCAAACTGAGCATGCTCACGCCCGGGGCAAGGAGGTTTAAGCTGAAGGCAGGAAGTCTGATACAGAAGCCCATGTGTACACAATAGAAGGAAAGAAATGCAGTGTTTATTTCGACAGAGGACTCAGAGCAGCACTACTACTGAGGGTTTACTGATATATTTAGGTGGACCTTTCTTATAAGGCTTACTTAGTTTTAACGTTTCCTTCTCCTATAAGTTGACCTAAGCTTAAGCCTAAGTAACGCTAGCGAAAGTTTGCTTTGAAATGCTAGTGCTGATAAATTTTTGTCTGTCGAGAAGTATCTTTGCATTTTGATGAATAAGAGTATGCACTGCGAATTAACATCTGACAAATTTGAGCAAAGTGTGGCGGAGCATTCCGATGCGAAAATTCACCCTTTAGTAAATATCCTCCATTATATTTAAGATCTGCATACTTTGGCAGTATTAGAACATCCCTGCATTATATTAATTGGCAAAAACATTTCACAGGGTTGAAGACAGAAGGAAAATAGAATGTCTTTAAAATTAGAATGTCTTTAAAATTTCTGATTAACAAATATAACTGTCAGTATGTTTTCCTTGTAAGCAAAAAAAGACATTGCAAAACCTTTTTGCTTGATAGAAGTGTTAGCATTGAAGTTGGTAGTCGGACTAGTCCCTGGATCAACTTATACTATGAGCTTCTTCCATAACCCTGTATTCCCTCACTTGCTAAACAGCCATCCAAAGCATTTTTAAAGCTCTGTACAACTGGTTCAGGGAGAGAATTCCACATCTTCACAGCTCTCATAGTAAAAAAAACCCCTTTCCGAATATTTATGCAGAACCTCTTTTCTAATCGGATAGATGACCTCGCATCAGCTGGAAATACCTACGGTAAATAAAGCATTAGAGAGATAATTATATGATCCCCTTATATATTAATACATAGTTATCATATCACCACTTAAGCACCACTTCTCCAGCATGAACAACTTGGCCAGTCCTTCCTCATAGCTAAGATTTTCCATACCTTTTACCAGCTTAGTTGCCCTTCTCTGTACCCTCTCTAATACTATAATGTCCTGTTTGAGCTCTGGAGACCAAAACTGTACAGCATATTCTAGATACCAGCCTTACCAGTACTCTATACAGTTGAAGAATGACCCCTTCCTGCAATGAATCGATGCCCCTTTTAATACAGCTCAAGACCTTATTTGCCCTTGATGCTGCTGAGGCATTGCGTGCTACAACCAAGTATATTATCTATAAGGACTCCAAGGTCCTTTTCCATAATTGATTTGACTGGTACAGTCCCATTAAGCGTATAAATAGCTTGGATATTTTTACATCCCAGGTGCATGACTTTATATTTATCAACATTGAATCTCATTTGCCACTAAAGGTGGCCATAAAAGTCCGCCAGATCTCGATCGGATGGGACAAAAAATCCCGTCGGATTGCGGCCGCATCTATTTGTTGATGCGGTCCCACGATCCGACCGCCCATTGCTATTCGTTAGGATCCGATCGTTGGGCCCTAGGGCCCACGATCGGATCAGCCCGATATTGCCCACCTCAAGGTGGGCATATCAGGGAGAGATCCGCTCATTTGACGACATCGCCAAACGAGCGGATCTCTCAGTGTATGGGCACCTTTAGCTTCACAGATTGCTAGTTTGTCAAGATGCTGTTGCAAGGATGCCACATCCCGGATGGAAGTAATTGGGCTGGATAGTTTTGTGCAAACACTGATTACTTCCAATACCCTCCCCTAAGTCATTAAGGAACAAGTTAAATGATAGTGGACCCAATACCAAGCCTGAGGGACCCCACTAAGAACCTTACTCCAAGTAGAGCATGTACCATTAACAACCACCCTCTGTACCCGATCCTGTAGCCAGTTTGCTATCCACGTGCAAACAACTTCATTAAGCCCAACAGACCTTAGTTTAGAAAGCAGTCATTTGTGGGGCACGGTATCAAACGCTTTGGCAAAATCCAAATAGATCACATCTACTGCCCCCCCCCGCTGTCCAACATCTTACTTACCTCATCATAAAAAGCAATCAAATTTGTCTGACATGACCTATCCTTAATAAAACCATGATGATTGCTGCTCTTAACGCCATTTAGTAGGACAAAATTTTGAATGTGGTCCCTTAACAAGCCTTCAAATAATTTGCCCACCACAGATATACCGGCCTATATTTGCCAGGCTGACAGCGTAATCCCTTTTTAAATATTGGAATGACATCAGTTTTTTTCCAGTCCATAGGTACCATACCAGATGAAAGCGAATCTGAGAAAAGCAAAAATAGGGGCCAGGCTAAAACTGAATTAAGCCCAGGGGTGTATGTTTACATTAATTTAGAACCCAGGGGTGTATGTTTACATTAATTTTTATTAAAGCTTTATGAATCATATCCTTAGTCAGCCACTGACTAGATTGAGCTGAGCCATCAGTGCAAATATGAAGTGAGCCTGGGAACTCAAGACTCCTCTATTGTATATATATTTCATAGCTACAGCTACAAGCTTGAATCTTTAAGTTATAGGATAAGCTTACCACTTTCCATTGTGGGTCCGGGTGCTCACCCCTCAGACCTTGAGCAAGGGGGAGTACGTCACAGGAATTCAATAGTAGGCAGGCATCAATCAGGAACGCCAAAAAGTAACCCCAAAAAACTTTTTGGGGTTAGTCTTCACCTCAGCTGCAATGCACTCTACATTTCCTTTCTTTGCCTTCCAGATTGCAGTTTTACAACATTTATTATGGTGTTTATATTCATTAAATGCAGCTTCTATCTCAACAGACTTGTAGTTTTTAAATGCCTTTCTCTTCTTTCCTATTAACTTCTTTACTTCTATATTAAGCCACATAGGGTGATTCTTAGTGCTTCTACATTTACTCCTTAAGGGAATACATTTAGATTTAATATCATTTTAAATGACAGACATTTCTGTTCTGTGTTTTTAGCTGAAAACATAATGCCCCAATCAATGCTCTGAAGGGCAGCCCTCAAGTCCTTAAAATGAGCTGTTCTGAAATTAGTTTTTTTTGTATTAAAGCTTAGCTTCTTGACAATTTTGAGTCTTGGTGGTAATTTATTGGAGATATTCTCCCCTGGTAACTTGCTTTATAATACAATGTATAAATGTGAGTATTGAGGTCTGTATATGTATGTGTATATATGCAGTGGTTCATTTAAAAGGGTTGAATTCTATGGACTTTTGTCTTTTTAACCCAACCTAACAAACTGCGGTACTAAGAATGTTTTTAATTTCAGTGCAACTTGCATTTACTATGAGTTGCATCTAGCCCAGATTTGTGGCAAGTCAGAAATTCAGGGGTGACATGCCACCCAGCTGTCTAGTTATGAGCACCAGAGACGCGCAGGAGATTTGCAAATGTCCCGCACACCAGTCTCTAGTGCTGTGCTGGACACGCAGGGAGGGAGACGTGGAGAGAAGAAGAGGAGGTAGATTGAGAAAGGGTGTGGGGTGACAAGCAGTGCCGGCCTAGGGGTGCCATGTATGTAAATCAGGGCCTGAGTGTCACATATTTTTCAGGTAACCCTACTGTGGTGGGATATATTCCTGCTTCCAGCCCTCATCCTGCCTGATATCTGTGTCAAGTCAGCCAATAGGGGATGGTACACACTCACTCATGGGTTACAAAAGAGGTGATCAGTGTTATAAATTAGCTTTTAATTTTGTGTATATATTCTGCCAGAGCAAGGATGCCACAGCATGGTGCACCCACATGTATTATGTACCCATGCACAGCTTGCATAAGTTATCAGGGCATGTGAAAAGGGGTATCATATCATTGCAGACTCCCTTATAAAGTCTATAGGCAGTTGGTGACAGAAATGATGCCTGTGAAATTAATAATTGCAAACCTTGGGTGCTTCATAGAGGAAACAATTTATTATAAAAACTTATTTTATTGAAAAAATGTATTATCTCTTAAGGGCATGCAAGAGTATTATGAACCCATGTTAGTTGATATACAATCTAATAAATACATATACTTCTTTTTAAGGATGATGAAAAAAGCAGAAGAAAGCGAATGCAGAGACGGTAAGGGAGATCATTTTCCTGAACACTTCTCTTTTAATCTAGTTTTAGTTCATGCTTTTATCAGATCAAATATCCCTGTTTCTGATCTTGCCCAGTTTACTCTAATTCAGGCAGAGCTTTGTCATGGTGAAGGGAGCAGCACTTCTTCTGCAGGATGAAGGGGAACCTATAGATACTAGAGAACCTCTTTCCTCATCTGGCCCCAATGAGCAGCAAATCCACTTACAATCAATGCTGAGGCTGCTCAGAGAAGAAGACACACTTACACTGGTAAGCTTAAAGGCATTCTATTAGAAGAAAATGTGCGTGTGTGTGTGTGTGTGTGTGTGTGTGTATATATACATCTATATACACACACACTAAATGCCAGTCAGGAAGTATAGGGTCCATCTGCATATTGCTACCCTTGGTGGTTCCCAGTTTTGCAAGCTAGAGCATGCCCATGTACCACCCCAGCCTGTTCCTCATGAATACACCACTGCAGGCAGCTCTGTATTCTGGAGCTCAAAGACTTGCTTCTATGGGTGCTAAGTGTAATGCAAAGTGCAAAAAATATAAACCCCTATATGTAATAAAAGTTACTAAGTTTGCCCAGGAGCAGTAACCCATAGCAACCAATGAGATGTTTGCTTTTAAACAGGTGATCAGAAAATGTTACCTGCTGTGGGTTACTGCTCCTTGGCAAACTTAGTGCCTTTTATTACATAACCCCCATTGGGTCTTGCTGACTCTTTGCAGGTTTTTGCATATTGTTTTACATCTAAAACTTTTATCTGTGCGGTTAGCACCTACTAATAAACTATTTTGTGAAAAGGTTCATGAATGGTTTACATTATGTGGTTCAGTAGAGCAAGGGCGGGCAACTGCATATGTGAAAAATATAAGTCATGTTAAAACATTCAAGCACCTGATGTGTGAAATAAAGACATTGAATTGCTGTGGTTCTCCAGAGTTTATTAGAAGCTGATGTTAAAAACATACCCTTAAATCCATATGCCTCATCCTCCCCTGTGGATAATACAACAACCCCCAACACATGATTAAACACCTTAGGGGCCCCTAACAACAATTTCCAAATTCTAACAAACCCCAAGAACAAACCCCTAACAGGCACACACAAGCAGCCAGGTCCGGACTGAGAATTAAAATAGGCCCTTGCATTTCAGATACACAGAGGCCCAATCAGCCCACACAAAGGTCCAAACAGCCCCCACCAGCCCACTAAATACTGACTTTCTATGGAACCTTATAGCAGCCCCTCTGGCATTTGCCAGAACCTACAGATTGCCAGTCCAGGCCTGCAAGCAGCACTTGGCAAGCAGAGAATGGCACATATAAGCAGCACTGGGCAAGCAGAGAATGGCATACACAGGCAGCACTGGGCAAGCGGAGAATGGCACACACAGGCAGCACTGGGCAAGCAGAGAATGGCACACACAGGCAGCACTGGGCAAGCAGAGAATGGCACACACAGGCAGCACTGGGCAAGCAGAGAATAGCACACACAGGCAGCACTGGGCAAGCAGAGCATGGCACACACAGGCAGCACTGGGCAAGCAGAGAATGGCACACACAGGCAGCACTGGGCAAGCAGAGAATGGCACACACAGGCAGCACTGGGCAAGCAGAGAATGGCACACACAGGCAGCACTGGGCAAGCAGAGAATGGCACACACCGGCAGCACTGGGCAAGCAGAGAATGGCACACACAGGCAGCACTGGACAAGCAGAGAATGGCACACACAGGCAGTACTTGGCAAGCAGAGAATGGCACATCCAAGCAGCACTGGGCAAGCAGAGAATGGCACACACAAGCAGCACTGGGCAAGCAGAGAATGGCACACACAAGCAGCACTGGGCAAGCAGAGAATGGCACACACAAGCAGCACTGGGCAAGCAGAGAATGGCACACACAAGCAGCACTGGGCAAGCAGAGAATGGCACACACAAGCAGCACTGGGCAAGCAGAGAATGGCACACACAAGCAGCACTGGGCAAGCAGAGAATGGCACACACAAGCAGCACTGGGCAAGCAGAGAATGGCACACACAAGCAGCACTGAGTAAGCAGAGAACGGCACACACAGGGAGGGAAGGCAGAACACAGCAGGAGACAAGGAAAGCTATCATTCTAATATGTACTACATATAGTGACACAGTGCTGGTGCCCCATTGGCATTTTGAATAAAATGTGAACAATGTGGGCAGTTTCAGTCTGGGTCTCAGGGGTGAACAGTACAGGCCTTTAGGGGTATGAAGAATAGAGGTGTCACAAGTGTGAACAAAACAGGGGGATCACAGGTGTGAACAATACAGGGGATTAGAGTCTGAATTTGAGGTTTAAACAATGCAGGGGCCAGTTGATCTCTGTAGTGATACCTTTTAAAGATTACATATGGTAAGCAAACACAGCAGGTCGGTGGGGGGGGGGGGCGTGGGCCGCCAGTTGGACAGCCCAGGTTATATCATGTTAAGTGACATATTAAAGAATCTTACCAAACTGGTGTGTGTGTGTGTATATATATATATATATATATATATATATATATATATATATATATATATATATATATATATATATATATATATATATATATATATATATTTATTTTTTATTTATTTTTTTAAATTTATTTATTAAAGTAAATATTGTCCTTTTACATCTCTTACCTTGAGCCACCATTTTGTGATGGTCTCTGTGCTGGAAGAAGTGTGGAAGCAAAAGACAGAACTCTATCTTTTAATTGACTCGTGACCTAACATGTATGGTTTGTTTGTGTGCACCGGGAATCCTACGATCCCAGGGGACGGTCCTTATTTTTTAAAATGCCAATTATCTATTTATGATTACCCAATGGCTCATACTACTAGAAAAGTATATTATTATGAAAATAGTTTATTTACATTAAGCAGGGTTTTACATACTGTATGAGCTGTTTTATGAAATATCTTTTTATAGAGACCTACATTTTTAGGGGGATAGAGCTTTCCTTTCAGAAAGCTCAAAGTTGTATTTTGGCAAACGTTTGAGGCAGGCAGCAATGAACATTGTCAGAATCAAGGCAGAAGGTTAGGAACCAGGAGATGCCAATATAATAATTTAGACGCACCCAGGAACTCACACCGTAAGACCTACCGTAAATACTCGAGTATAAGCCGAGTTTTTCAGCATCCAAAATGTGCTGAAAAAGTCTACCTCGGCTTATACTCGAGTCAGTGAGACAGTAGCTGAGATTGCAGTCACTTTTAATCATTCCTATACCAACAGTTCGCTTGGGGAGAGACTGCAATATCACACAGCGCCCTCTGTTGGTTATATGAAAGAATAACAGTGACTGCAATATCACACCGCACCATCTGTTGGTTATATGAAAGAATAACAGTGCGCCCTCTGTTGGTTTTATGAAAGAATAACAGTGACTGCAATATCACACAGCGCCATCTGTTGGTTATATGAAAGAATAACAGTGACTGCAGTATCACACAGCGCCCTCTGTTGGTATATGAAAGAATAACAGTGACTGCAATATCACACAGCGCCCTCTGTTGGTTATATGAAAGAATAACAGTGACTGCAATATCACACAGCGCCCTCTGTTGGTTATACGAAAGATTAAAAGTGGCTGAAAAAAGCACACAGCACCCTCTCCACATGGTAGTGGGACAATGCACACAGTAATCCGTTTGGCAATTCTCTGTCACCATCAACTTTGCAAAGAAGTACGGTTGATCGCTGGGGGGGTCGCTTTGGCGGAATGTGCGCTGCTGGGAGACAGGTCTGTAATTGTGTCTAGGCTTATACTCGAGTCAATAAGTTTTCCCAGTTTTCGTAGGTAAAATTAAGTACCTCGGCTTATACTCAGGTCGGCTTATACTCGAGTATATACGGTATATCTGGGCAATGAACCTGGGTCTTTAGCATCTATTTATTTTGAATTTTCATGAACAAACATGCAATGAAACATCAAAGCCCCGACGTTGTGTCCCACTTACAGTACCACCACCCCAGGGGGGCCACTGGACCACCATGACCAGGTTTCTGTGGAAACTGTAAAACTCTCACACCAATCATGGAACATGAACATCAGAGTGCTTCACCCAGGAACACTCCTCCAAAACCTTTCCACTACATGAGATGTAAAGTGTTATGGAAGATAGCTCATAGGACAAGTTGATCCAGGCACTAGTCCGATTGCCATTTTGGAGTCAGGAAGGAATTTTTTCTGAGGCAAATTGGAGAGGCTTCAGATGGGGTTTTTTTGCCTTCCTTTGGATCAACTGGCAGTTAGGCAGGTCAAAAAAAGTTAAAAGGTTGAACTTGATGGACGTGTGGCTTTTTTCAACCTAACTTACTATGTTACTATGTTACATGAAACACATTGGGAAAGTATCTACCTAAGAATTCCTTCTGCCAAGTTGGGTCCTAAGTTGATTGGTCAGCACAGCTCTTTTGTGCCAAAGAACTTTTCTCCAGATTTGCTTTAGTAGAACTCCAGATTTCAGACATATGGACCGCATGATCATTGGTTGCTGGAACATCAGAAAGGAGAAAGTAGGAAGAGGGAAAAGCTAGCCATAGATAGAAAGGAACGGTTACCTCCCAGTATAAGCATGAGAAGCAAACTCTGGCCAACTATCTGACCAGGCATCCTGACAGAGACACAGATGACCTCTCAACATTTTTTCAAGAGCCTGGTTAACACATTCAGCAGCTCCGTTAGACTGTAAAAATTGGAGAGTGATTTTGGGGACCAAGTGTTAGGCTTCCCACCTTTTTAAATAAGGGTCAGGATAGGACTGCAGAGTACAAAGGGCATTACCAGATGCTCATTATGCCAGTCTCTGGTGTTAAAGGCTGTCTTCTACTCATCCTGTGCCCCCTCTCGATTGGTCAATTAGCACTGAGATGAGTGTAGGGGGATAACAAATTTTTATGGTAATCTGTAATCAATGCAGGGGCGAAGACCTCCATCTTTCTTTTCCACAAAATAGAACCCAGCCCTGGCAGGAGAAGTAGACGAACCCACATTGAAGATAATCTTGAATGTACTCTTTCATCAAGAGGATAAGTACGACCTTGATGGGATAATCATAATCGGAGGAGGAAGAGTCTCAGATTTCTTATTGAAACATCTGACAAATCTATGTATGCAGAAATCAGGGTCAGCAGGTCAACCAACGCTTCACCTGCTGTCCTCACCTATGAAGACTTCTCATTTAGTCATACCCCTAGACTGGTAGATTGTCACAGCAATGTTTTCTCTCCCAAATGCAGTTTTCAAACTCTAACCACAGTATCTTCTCTTTCCTTCACTTCTTTTGAAGTCCATAGCATACACTTGTTTCCTCCAGTCTCTCTGTGACTTGCAGTCATGTATCGCCCCCTTGGTCCCTACTTTTTTGGATCACTTTGTTGCTTGGCTTCCATACTTTCTCTCCAGAGACACACAAGCTCTCGTTTTAGGTGACTTCAGTATTCCCATTGACAACTCTGCTTTTCCAGCTACCTCTAAACTCCTCTCGCTAACAACTTCATATGGTCTCTCTCAGTGGACAGAGCCTCCTACTCACATTGAGAGTCATGCTCTTGATCTTATATTCTACTGACACCCTTACAACCTTACTAACTCTCCCCTCCTGCTATCCGACCATCACTTACTTTCCTTTCAGTTAACACTTTCATCTGCACTATCACAACCATCTCTCTACACCCACACGTACAGAAACCGTAACACATTTGATCCACAACAATTATCAACAGTAGCAGCACAGCCAATCTCTCATATTAACAACCTTTCCTGTCCAAATATGGCAACCATTCTCTACAACAATACTCTTTCAACAGCTCTTCAGCTCGCATTCATGACACTGCGATTTCATAGTTTACATCTTATCTTTCTTTTTCCTTAAAAGTTGCTTTCTCTTTTTCTATGTTCCCTCTCTCTCTCTGTCTTAGGCCCTCTGCTGTTCTCGCTCAATACTACTTCTCTAGGAATACTTATTCAATCATTTGGACTTCAGTAATATTTAGGAAAGTTTATTCAATGTACAGTAAGTAATCTGACATAAATGTACTATTAATAACAAATTGTTTCTATAATTCTCATGTCTCAATTGTACCCTAACCCTTTTGTTTGTAAACTGTTGCGAGTAGGGCCCTCTGATCCTGTCTTACTCTGTAAACCCTTGTTTGTTATTTACTGTTTGTTCCCTGTTAGTTATCTAATGTAAAGCACTGTGTGTTGACGCTATATAAATTAGAATGATGATCAGGTACTCCTAAGCTAGCAGTTATAATGTTAGGAGAAGAGGAAGTGAACCAGATAATCATCCAATTCCTTATTGTCCACAGATGAGTGTCAAAAAATAGCAAGCAATGTTCAAGTTAGGTTATAATCGTTTTAAGAGGCATTAAGCAACATCAGGATAACTGGTGAAATATAAGTGTATAGTGTAGAAAGTCAATGGGTTTGTTTTGCTCTAAATCAGTGCTGTCAAACGACTGTGGTACAGAGGCCAGGATTTTTCTGGGGTAAGTGGTAGAGGGCCGATAACGGAAGCCAGTGTTGACCACTCCCAGTTTTTAAACCACACCCAGTTTAAACCACATCTATGTTATCACAAGAACCACATTAATGATGGCAGTACACCAAAAACCTAACCTATGACTCATACAGTTAGGCCCATAAATCTTTGGACATAGACAACTTTTTTATAATTTTGGTTCTGTACATTACCACTAAGAATTTTAAATGAAACAACTCAGATGCAGTTGATCTGCAGACTTTCAGCTTTAATTCAGTCGGTTGAACAAAAACATTGCATAAAAACGTGAGGAACTAAAGCCTTTTTTTAACACAATCACTCCATTCAGGGCTCAAAAACAATTGGACAAATGACTCAAAGGCTATTTCATGGGCAGGTGTGGGCAATTCCTTCATTATGTCATTATCAATGAAGCAGAAAAAATCCCTGGAGTTGATTTGAGGGGGGTGCTTGTATGTGGAAGATTTTGCTGTGAACTGACAACATGTGGTCAAAGGATCTCTCCATGCAGATGAAACAAGCCATCCTTAAGCTGCAAAAACAGAAAATACCCATCTGAGAAATTGCTACAGTATTAGGAGTGGCAAAATCTACAGTTTGGTACATCCTGAGAAAGAAAGCACTGGTGAACTCGGCAACGCAAAAAGACCTGGACGTCCACGGAAGACAACAGTGGTGAATGATCGCAGAATCATTTCCATGGTGAAGAGAAACCCCTTCACAACAGCCAAACAAGTAAACAACACTCTCCAGGAGGTAGGCCTATCGAGACCCAGGTCTACCATAAAGAGGAGACTGACTAAAAGTAAATACAGAGGGTGCAGTGCACGGTACAAGCCACTCATAAGCATCAAGAATAGAAAGGCTAGATTGGACTTTGCTAAAAAAAAAACATCTAAAAAAAGCCAGCACAGTTCTGGAAAAACATTCTTCGGACAGATGAAACAAAGATTAACCTCTACCAGAATGATGGCAAGAAAAAAGTATGGAGAAGGCGTGGAACAGCTTATGATCCAAAGCATACCACATCATCTGTAAAACATGGCGGAGGTGTGATGGCTTGAGCGTGCATGCCTGCCAGTGGCACTAGGACACTAGTGTATATCGATGATGTGACACAGGACAGAAGCAGCCGAATTAATTCTGAGGTGTTCACAGACATACTGTCTGCTCAAATCCAGCTAAATGCAGTCAAATTGATTGGGAGGCATTTCATAATACAGATGAACAATGACCCAAAACATACAGCCAAAGCAACCCAGGAGTTTTATTAAAGCAGAGAAGTGGAATATTCTTGAATGGCCAAGTCAGTCACCTGATCTGAACCCAATTGAGCATGCATTTTACTTGTTGTAGACTAAACTTCGGACAGAAAGGCCCACAAACAAACAGCAACTGAAAGCCGCTGCTGTAAAGGCCTGGCAGAGCATTAAAAAGGAGGAAACCCAGAATCTGGTGATTTCCATGAGTTCAAGACTTCAGGCTGTCATTGCCAGCAAAGAGTTTTCAACCAAGTATTAGAAATGAACATTTTATTTTCAGTTTTTTTATTTTTTTAATTACTTTTGAGCTCCTGAAATGAAGTGATGTGTTAAAAAAAGGCTTTAGTGCCTCATGTTTTTAATGCAATCTTTTTGTTCAGCCCGCTGAATTAAAGCTGAAAGTCTGCAGTTCAACTGCATCTGAGTTGTTTCATTTAAAATACATTGTGGTAATGTACAGAACCAAAATTATAAAAAAAAGTTGTCTCTGTCCAAAGATTTATGGGCATAACTGCAGGTGTAAAAGTTTATTAAGTCATTAAATCCATCTGCCTCCTCCTCCCCTGTGGATAGCACAGCAACACCCAGCACGTAATTAAACACCTTAGGGACCCCATAATTATTTCCAAATGCTAGCAACCCACTACTCAGGCAGCATAGGGCAGGCAGAGTATAGCACACAGGCAGAGTACAGCAGGAGTTTGGTACAATACATGCGAGTCTAAATTTGTTGTGTATATGTTGATTTGTCCATGCAATTTAATCTATATTGGAGAAACATTCAAATGGTAAAGCACAGGAAATGTTGAACACCCCTGGGGGAACATGATAAAAAATGTTTGCCTATAGGGGGGGTTCTCATCCTTCTTCACAGTGGCCCCCATGTGCTCTCTTATCCTGTCCTTCAGGCAATGAATTGAGCAGCCAACATATTGTTTCATGCAACACTTACAGTCCAAAAGATTATTTATTTTAGAGTTACAGTTGTAGAAACCCTTATTCTGATAAATTGAACCAGTAACATTTAATGAAAAGTCATGGCTCACATCAATCACCGTACAGGATTTGTACATAGTGGCTCCGCACTTAAATGTCCCACTCAGGGAGAGCCAATTACCTCTTGGATTAGATGCAGCGAAGATTCCTCGACCTATGTTATAATATTGTTTAATTTATTCTAGTATAGGTCTTTATATTTCAATAAACTTGATGTCATTAAAGGTCCATTATAGGCACGTTTCACCCTAACAAATTAGATCACATATAGTGATATTTTGTTTTAAGAGCTCAATTTGGTTTTTAATGTGGACCAATAAAATGTGTTTGTGTAACTTTGTGTAACTTTGTAGGACATGTTGATATACAATGCATGTATCATCGAGCAGAGGTCACTGTTGTATGGCCTATTTAAGGAAGTAACAACTGAAAATTTGTGGGCCTGTTTTTACTGGCGTTCTTCCCGAACATTTTCTATGGTGGATACAATATGGGGCAGATTTATCAAAGGTCGAATTTCGAGGGTTAAAAAACCCTCGAATTTGACCCTCAAAGTAAAATCCTTCGAATTCGAATATCGAATTTGAAGGATTTTAGTGCAAAAGCTTAGATCGAATGATCGAATAAAAATCGTTCAATCTAACAATGAAATCGTTAATTTTTACTTCGAATCATTTGATTCGATCGAATTTGACCAATTCGATGGTCGAAGTACCCAAATAATTACTACGAAATTTGAATATTTTTTGATTCGAACTATTCACTCGAGCTTAGTAAATCTGCCCTTAAATGTTACGTTTTATGAAACTGTGAACTGCGGCTCAGTTGAACAAAATGTATGGTTTAGTGAAGTGACTCACGACCCTATGAGCATATTCACCCATTTTCTATGCTTTACATCAAGAGTGCTGCACAATTGTTGAATTGGTATATAGACACACACACACCTTGATAAAGGCAAAATGTGGACTGAAACTTTAGAATGTACAGTGAAATAAATTAGCAATATAATTATTAAGTTGTTGGAGTGCTGATCCTTCTTGTGAATATCTACGTTATTTGATCAAACGTTCATTTTTGTTGGTATATATAAAATCAATGCACATTATGTGTTACATATATCTCTGAGTACTTTATGCAGGTATTGTTAACAATATATTTTCCACAACAGGCGGTACGACTGGAGCCTGTCCGATCATGCCTTACCCGCTATCTGTTAGTGGTTTCCTCCACTGGAAAATCCAATGTGGAAGAGACACTTTTACTCGGTGTTGACTTCCCCCATGATGGGTAAGACAATATGATTTTATATATATAAAATACATATTTCAATTTAATTTAAAATGGATATGATTTATAGTTTTTGATTACCTGTATATTTAACATTTAAGGAGAACTAAACCCTGCAAAAAGAATATTATTTGAAGCTTTGGGACCTGTTATCCAGAATGCTCGCACTTAATGTTTTTTGGATAAGGGAACTTTCTATAATTTGTCCAAAGTCATTGTCCTATCTGGATTTTGTTATACAAGGATGGGACCTTTTATTCAGAATGCTTGTGACTTGGGGTTTTCCGGATAAAGGGGTTTTACATAATTTGGATGTCCATGCTTTACTAAAAAAAATGTACACACTAAGGGGGTTATTTATCAAAGTCCGAACTTATCTCAATATTTTCTGAAAAAAACTCAGACCAAATCCTCACAGGTTTTCTGGGCTTATTTATTATTACACGTTATACTTTTGTGAAAAGTAGCAATGCACAATGCAAATGTAGATGTAATGTGTACAAAAGTTTTAGCAGTGCTTTGTCAGCAGGAGAACGATTTACGTAAAAGTAAAATCAGAGTGTCTCTAAGGTAGTCCAGGTGTATAAAGTACAGAAGTGTGAAACAAAGTTCAGTTCAGGTGTGTATGGAATGTAGTGGGAGGGCAGGCAGTGAGTTGAGGAGTTTGATCGCTTGTGGAAAAAAGCTTGTGGAAAAAAGCTTTCGCGCAGCCTGGTTGTTCGGGCTTTAATGCCAGAATAGGAGCAGCGTGAACAGTCCGTGTGAGGGGTGTGTGGAGTCCAGTGCATTGCAGGAGGCCTTTCTTGCACAGCGCTAGTGAAAGATGTCCTGCAGTGATGGAAGAGCCAGCTGCTCTGACAGTCCGCTGTAGACTTTTCCAGTCAGCAGCGCTAGCACTACTGTACCAGACGGAGATGCAGCTCATCAGGACACTCTCTATGGTGCCCCTGTAGGACACTGTGAGGCCCCTGATGAAGGGAGGGTGTTCCCCCGCGAAACATTGAATGTTTGGTGGCTAAATAAAAGTCCCCCCTGACTGTATTAACTAGTGTGTGTGCGGATACGTTTTCTATACATATGCGTTAGAAGGCACAAGGCCTGGCCAGTTTCAGTCGCCTCAGGAAGTGAAGACGGTGCTGGAGTGGTGGTGGAGATGGTGTTGGTGGTCCAGGTGAGGTCATTTGAGAAGTGGACTCCTAGGAATTTGGTGTTCTTTACTGTCTCTACCGTGGAGCCGTTGATGTTGAGTGGTGTGTGAGCAGGGCGAGTTCTCCTGAAGTCGACGATCATCTCTTTCATTTTATCCACATTCAGTGACAGGTTGTTCTCACTGTACCAGATCGCCAGCTGCTGAACCTCATCTCTGTACGCCGACTCGTCGTTGGAACTGATGAGCCCCACCACAGTCATGTCATCGCGAACTTGATAATGTGGTTTCAGCTTTGTCTAGCTGTGCAGTCATGTGTCAGCAATGTGTACAACAACGGACTGAGAACGCATCGTTGAGGAGCTTCTGTGCTCAGTTTGATGGTGCTGAAAACGTTGTTGCCGATACGTACAGACTGAGGCCTCTCTGACAGAAAGTCCAAGATCCAATTGCACAAACAGGTCTTCAATCCCAGCTCACTCAGTTTCCCACTCTGCTTTTGAGGGATGATGGTATTGAATACTGAGCTAAAGTCTATGAACAGCATTGTCACATAACTGTCTTTCTTATCTAGATGAGTTAGTGAGAGGTGGAGTGCAGAAGATATGGCATTGTGAGTTGACCTGTTTGGCCGGTATGCAAATTGTAGTGGGGTCCAGTGAGTGGGTGAGGGTGCTCTTGATATGTACCATCACAAGTCTCTCGAAGCATTTCATGATGACCGGGGTTAGTGCAACAGGGATGTAGTCATTCAGGCAGGTTACTGAGGATTTCTTTGGCACTGGAACGATGGTGGTGGACTTGAAGCATGTGTGGATGATCATCTGTGTTGAGTTGATGGAGCTGTTGTGGGTAGCAGCCTTCCTGAACATGTTCCAATCTGTGCAGTCGAAACAGTCCTGAAGTGCTTTCACAACTCCACTCGGCCAGATTGTGATGTTTTTTCTTGCTGGTTTTGTGCATTTGAGCAGTGATGTGTGTGCGGGTGATAACATCACTGTCCGGTGGTCGGAGTGAATAACAATAAACTATAAATACTCATCAATTAGCTATTTGTAGGCTGTTTACTCTAGTCACAAGTTGCTTACGTGTAAATTGTATACTATAATAGTATAGCTGAGTCATAGGGCTAATTATTATCTAATTTAGATCACAAATGCACTTGTTATATGTGAGTTAGGAATTAATTACTTATTACCCTAGTATTGTGAATGTTATTTTGTGTTTATACTGTTACACATATTGTGCATCTGTCCTTGAACTCTGGTAACTGATAGTATCAAGAGCATGTGTTGTGTGCATAAAATTGTGGCAAACCACTTTATATCCTGGTACAATCAGAGAATACACAATTTACAACTTTGTTTTTGAGTACATGGCCATGAAGCCATTTTTTTCAATATTATAAGTCATCAAGAAACCAATACCCTTAGATTTTGCTACAAGTCTCGTTCTTGAAATCACATGCTACCACTTGCCAGCAGTTCACAGCCAAACACTCTGCTCATGCCTCCACCATACACAGGGTGTTCATTGAGTTCTTGTATTTTATTGTTTTTCACCTGAGGTCAATGGAGGTCAAATAGCCATGTGTGCCATATTCGTTTTCAACGTATTCAACTTCTGTTTTCATACTGATTATGCAATTAACTTTGATTCACAGGATTTGATACTCCTCAACAATACTGAACACTATATAGTAAAATAAAGACCAAAGTTCATCAAGTTCAACCCCCTCCAAATGAAACCCAACATCCATACATACACACATTCACATCAACCCCTCCATACATGCATATAAATTATATATACCAATATCTATACTAATTGTAGCTTTTAGTATCACAATAGCCTATGATATTATGCTTGTCCAAGAAATCATCCAAGCCACTCTTAAAAGCATTAACAGCATCAGCCATCACAAAATCATCTGGCAGTGCATTCCACAACCTTACTGCATTCACTGTGAAGCACCACCTAAGCTGCTTCAAATGAAAGTTCTTCTCTAGTCTAAAGGGATGGCCTCTGGTGCAGTGATCCTCTTTATGGGGGAAAAAGGTCCTCTGCTATTCGTCTATAACAGTGCTGTCCAACTTCTGTTGTACCGAGGGCCAGAATTTTTCTGTTTAACATGGTGGAGGGCCAATAATGGAAGTCATTGATGACCACTCCCTGTTTTTAAATCACACCTACACACAGGCAGAGTATGGCACACACAGGTAGCATAGGGAAGGAAGAGTATGGAACACACATGCAGAGCATGGCCCACCCAAGGACCATAGGGCAGGCATAGTATGGCACACCCAGGGAGCATAGGGCGGGCAGAGTATGGCGCATAGGCCAGGCAGCGTATGGCACACACAGGGAGCATAGGGCAGGCAGAGTATAACACACACAAGGAACACAGGGCAGGTAGAGTAATGCATATACAGGTAGCATAGAGCAGGCATAATATGGCACAAATAGATGGAGCACAGGGCAGACAGATTATGGCACATACAGACAGAGGATGGCACATACGGAGCATAGGGAAGACAGAACAGAGTGGGAGACAGGGAAACCTATCAGGACCACTACATAGATGTACTACATAAAGTGACACAGTTCTGGTGCCCCTTAGCAGTTTGTATGAAGTGTGAACAGGTGAACAATGTGGGCAGTTTCAGTCTGGGTTTCAAGTGTGAACAGTACAGGGCTTTAGGCGAGTGAACAATAGAGGTGTTACAAGTGTGAAAATGCAGGGGGGATTACACGTGAACAATACAGGGGATTACAGTCTGAATATGATGTTTAAATAATGCAGAGGCGAGTTAATCTCTGTAGTGATACCTTTAAATGGTTAGCAGACACAAGGGCCACCAGTTGGACAGCCGTTGTCTATAATATCCTCTAATGTACTGGTAAAGTGAAATCATGTCCCCTCGCAGGCTTTTTTTTTTTCCAGAAAAAGCAACCTGAACCATGACAGTCTACCCTCATAAGTTTTTCATCCCTCTAACCAGTTTAGTTGCACATCTTTCCAGCTCATGTATGTCCCTCTTAAAGGGATACTGTCATGGGAAAAAGTGTTTTTTTCAAACCGCATAAGTTAATTGTGCTGCTTCATCAGAATTCTGAAATCCGTTTCTCAAAAGAGCAAACAGATTTTTTTAATATTTAATTTTGAAATCTTACATGGGGCTAGACATATAGGCAGTTTTCCACTGTATTATCGAAGAAAAATATAAATATACACTGGATGCCCCCCCCCACAAACGAGAGACTCCTGGATATACTTAGTCAACGCTGCAATACCCCTGATTAAGCTCACATATGAAGCCAGAGGCATGGCCTATAAATTTGATAGGATATGGAGCCCATGGTGGGAATCTGGCCCTGGCACTCAGCCTAGATGGGATATGGTAAGGAAACGAGGGAAACCTTTTGCTTATAGTTGAATTGTATAATAAGTCAACCTGTAAGTATTTAGTAAAGTGTTCCATGCAAGGAAAAACAATCCAGTGACACGTTTGTAACAGAAATGTTTATTGCATTGTCAATGTTTACTGTTTAAAAAAAATAAATAAAGTAATACCTTTTAAAGACATATTGTAAGTTTTCCAGCTGCCCCCAGTCATGTGACTTGTGCTCTGATAAACGTCAGTCACTCTTTACTGCTGTAGTGCAAATTGGAGTGATCTCACAACTCCCCCCCCCCCCAAGCAGCCTAACAACAGATCAGTGGGAAGGTAACCAGATAGCAGCTCCCTAACACAAGATAACAGCTGCCGAGTAGATATAAGAACAGCACACAATAGTAAAATCCAGGTCCCACTGCAACACATTCACCTACATTGAGTAGGAGAAACAACAGCCTGCCAGAAAGCAGTTCCATCCTAAAGTGCTGGCATTTTCTGGAAGCACATGACCAGGCAAACTGACCTGAGATGGCTGCCTACACACCAATATTACAACTAAAATAAAATACACTTGCTGGTTCAGGATTGAAATTTTATAGTGTAAACAGTGTAATTTAGAAATAAAAACTACATCATAAAAATCACGACAGAATCCCTTTTAAAGGAATAGTTCAGTGTGAAAATAAAAACTGGGTAAATAGATAGGCTGTGCAAAATAAAAAATGTTTCTAATATAGTTAGTTAGGCAAAAATGTAATATATAAAGGCTGGAGTGAACAGATGTCTTAATAAAACAGCCAGAATCCAACTTCCTGCTTTTCAGCTCTATAACTCTGTTAGTCAGCTACTTGAAGGGGGGCCACATGGTACATTTCTGTTCAGTGAGTTTGTAATTGATCCTCAGCATTCAGCTCAGATTCAAAACCAACAGAAATGACCCATGTGGCCCCCCCTCAAGTCTCTGATTGGTTACTGCCTGGTAGCCAGGGTAACCAGTCAGTGTAAACCAAGAGAGCTGAAAAGCAGGAAGTAGTGGTCTGACTGACTTGTTATATATCAAATCACTCCAGCCTTTATACATTGCATTTTTGGCTAACTAACTATATTAGAAACATTTTTTATTTTGCACAGCCTATCTATTTACCCAGTTTTTATTTTTACACTGAACAATTCCTTTAAGGACTGGAGACCAAAACTGCACTGCATACTCCAGGTGAGGCCTTTCCAGGGACCTATATAGAGGCAAATTACACTTTTATCACTTGAAGTAATGCCCCTTTTGTTTTGCAAGACAGCACATTATTTGCTTTAAGCGAAACATAACGACACTGCCTGGAATTAGACAGCTTGTTATCTAGAAAAAAACTCTAGTTCCTTCTCAATTAAGGAAACCCCCAACACACTGCCATTTATTGTATAACTTGCATTTATATTATTTCTGCCAAAGTGTTTACCTTAACCTTGCATTTATCAACATTGAACTTCATTTTCCAGTTTGCTGCCCAATTTTCCAATTCAGTCAAATGACTCTTCAAATCGGCAGCATACTGCACAATTTTATATCATCTGCAAAAATAGAAGCAGTAATTTAACCTCCTACCTCCAGGTCATTAATAAACAAGATGAAAAGCAGATGACCAAGTACAGACCACTGCACTACTCCACTAACAACACTAGTCCAATCAGAAAATATCCCATTTACCACCACTCTTTGTACAAATACTATATTCCAGGCCAATATTCCTTTAATTTAACCTTCTGTATGGTACTGTATCAAAAACATTAGCAAAGTCTAAGTAGATTACATCCACTCCAAGCCTAAGACTGTGTCCCAGTGAAACGAAACGCGTTAGGTGAGAGATGTTAATATAAATAAGTTTTCCATTTGTATCTAACTATAATCAGACTGATCTATGCGTGACCTTCTAGAGTGCCTTGCACCAACATTTATTTGTCTGCATATAGATTACATCCACTGCCATCCCAGAGTTGAGGTCCCTGCTCACCTTCTCATAAAAATGATTACGCATAAAACCATGGTGGCACAAAGATAATATTCTTATTTGCAATGAAGTCAAGTCTCTTATTCCTTAATACCCCTTCTAAAAGCTACCACTGATGTCAGACTAACCAGCATATAGTTTTGAGGCTGAGAACGGGATACCTTTTTGAATAGCGGCACCACATTAGCAATTCGCCAATCTCTTGCACCATGCCAGCAATCACAGGGCTAAGATCGTTTATTATCCTGGGATGAAGACTGTCTTGTCCCAGACCCTTGTTTATCTTTACTTGTTCTAGTTTATTTTGAATTTCCACTTGTGTGAACCATGTATCATTTGTTGTGTTACTAGAATCGGGACTGTTAAGAAAGAAACCTTCATTAGCTGGTTCCTCATTTATGTAGACAGACTGAATATTTTAGTTCAGAATCTCTGCTTTTTCTCTGTTCTCATCCTCTGATATTAAGGGTCCCACCCCTTCCTGCTTCATTTTTTTTACTATTTACATATTTAAAAAATTATTTTGGATTCTTTTTACTCTTCACTGCAATACCCCTTTCCATCTCAATTTTAGCTTTTCACGATTTATTGGCCTCCTTGTACCTGATAAACGTTTCAGCAGTCCCAGCTAACTTGAATGCCTTAAAAGCACGTCTTTTCTTACCCACCTCAACACCAACACTTCTATCGAACCACAAAGGTTTTGTTTACTTACAAGGGGAATACACTGACATATATTTATTAAGCAGCATTTTAAAGACATCCCTAGTAGGTTGACTAGGCTGAAATAAAAACTTGTCATTCAGCTATGGCTTTGAGCCATAGAGAGACAGGGGCATCAGTGAGGAGGGCTAAACTGCTAAGAGCAAGCAGGTGGGGATTGGAGTCCCAGGGTGATGGTGAGAGTTGAAAATGGAATCAACCTAACTGGAGAAACTGGTTTCACACAAAAAAAGGCTTTACTGAGTGTTGAAGTATGCATTTGTGATTTGGCTTGGAAAAATCATATGTGTGCCCTAGTGTGGCTAAAGGTAAATAAAACATCTGAAACTGTTTCCACAAGTCCTGCATCTTTTTTTTCTGGAAAGAAATTGCAGTAAGAGGGAAGTAAGTGTTCTACAAAGGATTGTTAGAGCTGTAGTATCTGTCCTCATACAAGCTACAAGAAAAACTATGTTCTGAATGCATAAAGAACACATAATATATACCATAATGAGTAACCTTATTAAAGAATCATATTGGCATATACAAATCCGTAAATACTGTACTTTTTACCTTTAGTCCTCATTTTATGATGGCCAGCTGGCTCCCTTGGAGATCACAATTTTACATTTTCATTTTATTTGTTATTATGTTTATAGAGACCAGTAATGTTAACTTATAAATCAGGTTTGCTTTATATGTATAGTAAAAACCCAGTACTGGTATTAAAAGAAGTGTGTATAGATGTTTAATTATGCTGGTAATCATCAGTTGTCACCCCTATCTATTTGCAGTTCCCTTTGCTGCACAATTGGCACTGTGCTGCCCATATGGAGTAACACACAAGTCTTCCTGGATGGAGATGGGTAAGCTCTCATGTTATTGGTATTATGATACCAGTGTGTGCCTTCATGGTTTTAACCAGTTAATGGCCTTTTAGAGGATTTACGGTCACATCTGGGATGGATATCCGGACATTCAAGCCTATTTCAGTTCAAACAATGTGGTGAGTAACCTATCTTCTTAAGTCATGCATATTGATTTGTTGATCTATAGTAATTATGTTCTTTTCCTGTAGGTCACTCCTACAGATGCTCCACAAAGCTTGTGAAAGTGCATTGTCTAATAATGTCATATCAAGCAGTCTGTATTCTGGATTAATCTATTACCAAAGTAATCGTAGTTCACCCCAGGTTTGTTTGAATGCATGGACAGCTTCTCCAGACATTGAATCTGCTCGAAGGGACCCTGCCACCCCAGAGAGGTGAGGAAAAGATAAAACATAACACTCCCTGTTTGTTTTTTATTTGGTTTTAGTACACATCTTTTTTAAATGTTATGGTTTTACGATGATAAGTAATTTTTCCCTTTAACCTGGTTGATCCACCTCTGGAGTAATATCACTACTGGTCCATGGTGATGTCACTTCCAGTTTGCCGGTTCCCCTGGTTGGGTAGTAAGTAAACTTATTACGGGTGGGTTTGGGTAGTGGGTCAGAATAGGGGACATAGTGTGGTGGTGGTGCAGGTTGGGTTGCAGGTCAGACATGGGTCTGCCCAACCGAATCTGTTCAGGACTCTGCCCCAGGTCCCAAGCATTCTGGATAACAGGTCCTGTATATGTTTGAAGTATTTTATAATTTGAAAATAGTGCAAATTTAATATTTATGATTTGATGTTATATTAAATGTATATAACATGCTGTTAGCTGCTAAACTGGCACAGACTGTAAAATATGTGGATAAAACCAGACTGCATGGGCGACCAAGATCCCGGGCCTGCAACGCCTGACCCACCTATACTAAGTCAGGACTCTCCGGTGCTGGAACCATGGAATGCTGAAATACTAGCAGTGATAAACAGCTTGTATGCGAGTACAACAGCGCAACTGAAATCTATTAAGGTCAATACCTCCCTTCTGCGCCAAGACCTACAGACATTGCAGGAGCGCACTACGGAGGCTCGTATATCGGCCATCGAAGACACCATTGCCCCGTATCCTGCCCACATCACGACCTTACAACAAAAAATGGCAACGCTCTCAGCCCAAGCTGAAGATCTGGAGAACCGCATCCGAAGGAACAACTTGAGAATGGTGGGCTTGCCGGAGGGCTGTGAGGGAAAAACACCTGAGGCCTTTGCGGAAGCCTGGTTAAAGCAGACACTGGGAGAGGAGTTTTTTCCAATATGTTTATTACTGAAAGGGCACACCGTGTCCCCACTCGACCCCTACCACCAGGAACCCCACCCAGACCGCTGATCATGCGGTTCCTGAACTATAGGGTTGTGACGCGGTGATTGCAGCCAGGAAAAAGGGTCAACTAACGCACAATGGAGCAAATATCTCAATATACCCTCAAGCGGTTCAGAGGCAGAGAGTATTCTACCAGGGGGTAAAGCGAAGGCTACGCAGTGTGGGTATTATCTTATTATCTACTCCATGCTCTACCCAGCTGAACTTTGTGTGGTGCAAGGTGACCGTATGCACTTCTTCCTAACGACGGAAGACTCCGACAAGTGGTTCAACACTTTGCAACCTCCACGCCGGATCAGCCCGCAACGCAACAGGCCAAAAAGAGGGAATCCTGTGTAAGTAAATGGACCATGGAATACAAATAACCCTTTTATGTAACTGTATACAAGTGTGCCTGTACGGTAAAGGAACATTAGCAGGACTAACTTGGCAAATGGTTGTGTGGATGGGGGGGCATGATGTACAGAGAACCATCATCACATATATAACCAATGCTCTACACTAAAGTACCATGCTGGGAAGGCCCATCCACCCGCTGATCATTCTGGGGATTGTACTGGAACGGTCACATCAATACGCAGAGGTAAAGGTTTTCATACTAATATGACAATCTGTTACCAAACATTGACTACCGACTAGGTTCGTATTTCGGTACTGTTACAGTGGACTCTGCAGGCATTACGGGGTTGACAACCAAACACAACTGTTATGCTGACTATTGTGATATTCCAGGAAATAGGCCGTCTAATTAATTCAGCTTTACTACTGCCAATTTCCTTGTTAAGGTGTAACTTAAACTTGCAAATTCACTGGTCTATGCATAAAGGGGGAGAGGGGGAAAAAAACAACTTTGTTTTTGAGGAGGGGTCCTCAGTGGATTCAACAACTGTCTAACTATTTACCTGTTTCAGTTGAAGCAGCACAGGTTGAAATGCAGCCATGTCGGAAATTGGTATGCATCGCCGTAAGTTTAAAGGGATACTGTCATGGGAAAAAACATTTTTTTCAAAATGAATCAGTTAATAGTGCTGCTCCAGCAGAATTCTGCACTGAAATCCATTTCTCAAAAGAGCAAACAGATTTTTTTATATTCAATTTTGAAATCTGACATGGGGCTAGACATTTTGTCAATTTCCCAGCTGCCTCTGTGCTCTGATAAACTTCAATCACTCTTTACTGCTGTACTGCAAGTTGGACTGATATCACCCCCCTCCCTTTTTCCCCCCAGCAGCCAAACAAAAGAACAATGGGAAGGTAACCAGATAGCAGCTCCCTTACACAAGATAACAGCTGCCTGGTAGATCTAAGAACAACACTCAATAGTAAAAACCCATGTCCCACTGAAACACATTCAGTTACACTGAGAAGGAAAAACAGCAGCCTGCCAAAAAGCATTTCTCTCCTAAAGTGCAGGCACAAGTCACATGACCAGGGGCAGCTGGGAAATTGACAAAATGTCTAGCCCCATGTCAGATTTCAAAATTGAATATAAAAAAATCTGTTTGCTCTTTTGAGAAATGGATTTCAGTGCAGAATTCTGCTGGAGCAGCACTATTAACTGATTCATTTTGAAAAAATGTTTTTTTCCCATGACAGTATCCCTTTAAAGGTTCAGGATACAGGCTCACCCAAGTTTGGGGCGTGGGTAGGGCAAAAGGCCATCTGCAATCTTCTAACAGGATATGACAATGACCATGGCAGTTAGTTTGTTCTCTGTTTTATTTCTATGCAGTCAACAATACCAGGCTTAAATGTTGTGCTATATTGTGATGCGCAAGGTTAGCTAGAGCTTGAGCAACCTCAATACATTTTATTATTAAATGAACAGTTCAGTGTGAAAATAAAATCTGTGTAAATAGATAGGATGTGCAAAATAAAAAATGTTTCTAATATTATTAGTTAGTTAGCCAAAAATGTAATGTATTAAGGCTGGAGTGACATGATGTGTAACATAATAGCCAGAACACTACTTCCTGATTTTCAGCTCTATAACTCTGAGCTAGTCAGTGACTTGACGGGGGGCCACATGGTACATATCTGTTCAGTGAGTTTGCAATTGATCCTCAGCATTCAGCTCAGATTCAAAAGCAACAGATATGGCCCATGTGACCCCCCCCCTCAAGTCTCTGATTGGTTAACCAAGAGAGCTGCAAAGCAGGATGTAGTGTTCTGGCTATTATGTAAGACATCCAGTTTTATACATTACATTTTTGGCTAACTAACTATATTAGAAACATTTTTTCATCTATTTCCCAGTTTTTATTTTTACACTGAACAATTCCTTTAAAGTAAAAATTATATCTTGGAATGTTAGAGGGCTAAATTCCAAGTTTAAAAGGGCGTTAGTTCACAATATAAATATATATATATATATATATATATATATATATATATATATATATATATATATATATATATATATATATATATATATATATATAATATAGATAGGAGAACTCACGGGTTTTCGGATCTCGTCAGTCGACGACGGTTCAGAGAGAACCGAAACGCGTTGATGTGTGGTAGATCGTAATACTCCAATAAAAGCCTTTTTGTTACAACACCCGTGAGTGCTCCTTACTATATCTATATGCTCTCTTCTGAAGAGCACCCGGGATTCGATTAATTGATGGTGAGTGCCGGTTCAACAATATGAATATATATATATTTATATATATATATATATATATATATATATATATATATATATATATAGGCATAGGCCAGATCTTGCCAAAAACTTCTGGCTCTTAAAAGGCACTGGGTGGGACATGCATATCATGCCCACTTCTCAACTCATTCAAGGGGAGTGACCATATTGATAAAGAAAGGGTTACCATACGAGCTCCACACCATTTACAATGACTTTTATGGAAGATATATTGTGCACTGTAAAATACACAACACGCCAATCATACTAGCAAATGTGTATATACCTCCTTCATTCTCTCTTGGACTTTTGGAACAGATTTCTCAAAAGGTAATGGCCCTTACTGCTGATCCCACCTGCTATATAGGCGACTTTAATTGTACAGTGAACCCAGCAATAGATAGAATGACAGGTTCTGATGCAGCATCAATACATCTAAGGGTTGGATAGACACTTTGGCACTAAGAGATTTATGGCAATGCAAACACCCCACTGAACAGCAATATTCATGCCACTCCATGACACATAAAACATTATCAAAAATTTATTTAGCAATAGGGACCGCCAATTTCGCTCAACTTCTTCAAGAGACTCATTATATGCCAATGGTTCACTCTGACCACTCCTCATTGGAGATTAAACTCTCTCTAGGGATGCCTCATAAACATGCATTATGGCGGCTGTCACCACTATGGCTGACAAATGATATAGTAGCAAACAGTTGCACTACAGAATATACCCAATATTGGAATGAAAATGACACATCATCATCCAGTAATATACTCTGGGACACCTCTAAAGCAGTATCCAGGGGAAAACTTTTAAGTGCAATAAAAAGAACTAGGAAAGCCAGCAGGGAGGACATTCAGCAAAAAGAAATTGCTTTCCAGTCAGCTCAAGATGAGTATTCTAAGGATAAAACTGAGGAAACATACACAGAACTATTAAAAGCTCAAAGAGACCTAGACTTGCAACTAGTGAACTTAACTAGGCAAAAATGAATATATCAAAGTCAAAAAACCTTTGAGTCAGGAGACAAAAATGGTAAAATATTGACCAACCTGGCTAAAACCACGGAGGCTGTAACAGTGATACCAGTCATTCAGATCTTACCTGAAATTTTGCTTTTCTTGAGTTTGTAAGGCAGCACAATTAATCCCTCCATATTGAATGTTAAATAGTAAATAGCAGAACAAAGTCTGGAAGCCATGAATGGTTTAATGAAAATAACAAGTTGCAAAACAGAAACCTGAATGAATGTACACAATATGACTGTGGTAACCAGCAGGCAGAAGCAGAGTCCAATAAATGGACCAGACATCAGGACAGGCAGCTAGATAGGAGCATCTCTGCAATATATTAACTGGGGAAGGCTTTTCACAGGGTTAGACACAGAAGAAAAACTGAATGTCTTGAAAATTATGTTTTATAAATATATGTGTCAGTTTATTCCCCTAAGCAAGGAAACACGTTGCAAAGCAGAACCTTTGTATGTTGGTGTTGAGGTTGGTTGAAGTTGGCTGGGAAAGTAGGCCAATAAAGCATGCAAAAAAAAAAAAAAAAAAGAAACAAGCTGATATAGAGATAGAAATGGATAATGCAATAAATATGTGAATTGTAAAAAATTAAGCAAGAAGTGGGGGAACCCTTATTATTAGATGGGGTCAGTTGGTTGATGAGGGGAGCAAAAAAACAGAAATTCTGAATGGTTACACTTTTTTTCATCTGTCTATACAGCTGAGGAACCAACTAGTGAAGGCTTCTTTTTTAATAAAACCAGTTCTAATAATACAGGTATTGATAGATGAGTCATTCAGGAGGAAATTCAAAATAAACTTGAATATGTAAAGGTAAACAAAGGTCTGGGACTGGATGGTATTTTTCCCAGAGTACTAAACATGCAAAACTTGTTGCTTAATTTGTCAGGAATCATTGAACTCTGGCATGGTGCCAAGAGCCTGGAGAATTGCTAATGTGGTCCTCTCTTCAAAAAGTGACTTGAAAACTATAGGCCTGTTAGTCTGACAGCAGTGGTAGGAAAGCTACCTTTTATGTGGAGGTGAGGAGGAACCTCGATTCTTGGGATGGCAGTGGATGTGATCTACTTAGACTTTGCTAAAGCATTTAGTACAGTACCACCCAGAAAGTTATTAGTTAAATTAAGGAATATTGGCCTGGAACGTAATATTTGTACATGGATAGAGAACTGGCTGAAGGATAGATTACAAAGATTGGTGGTAAATTGGCAATTTTCTAATTGGACCAGTCAAGTTCCATGCAGGATGCTGCCTCTTTGCAAAATGTTTTGACTAAATCAGAAACCTGGACTACAAACTGGAAAATGAGGATCATTGTTTATAAGTGCAAAGTTAAGCAGTTTGGTAGAAATTATTTAAATGCAAGTTATACACTAAATGAAAGTAGGTTTGGGGTTTCCTTTAAGGAGAACTAATGCCTAACTAAAGAAGTAGTTAGAAATGTTGTACATAATGTGTTGTGCTTCTGTACCAGCCCAAGGCAACCACAGCCCTTTAGCAGTAAAGATCTTTGTCTCCAAAAATGCCCCAGTAGCTCCCCATCTTCTTTTCTGCTGAGTCACTGCACATGCTCTGTGCTGCTGTCACTTACTGAGCTTAGGGACCCACTCACAATATACAGTACACATAGAATAGAAATGTCACAATATCGGGGTGATTAGTAATTAATACAGATAATTACTACATGGCAGCACCGAAACCAGTGCAACTAGCATCAGCATTTAATAAATAGCCCTGTAGCATTAGCTTATATTACAGACCAACCTAATTTTCTGCTGGAAAATTTGTGACAACCCCTAAGCTTAGCTTCTCAACAGCTACTTGGAGCCCACTGATCATGTGAGTGTCACAGACACTTTCCAAGATGGTGACCCCCTGTGACAAGTTTGAAGTCCTGGATCATTGCTGCTTTTAAGAAGCTGAAACTTTAGGCTGGTGCAACAAGTTCAGTATATAAAACATGGAATTTTTAACCATGTTTTAACCAGAAGGATCTGGGGATTTTTGGTAGATAAAGCCATCTGATTCCAGGCAGTGTCATTCTGTGGCAACTAAAGCAAATAAAGTGCTGTCTTGCAAATAAAGGGGCATTAACTCAAGAGATTAAAGTATAATTTAGTGACTTTACTCACCTTGAGTATGCAGTACGATTTTTGGCTGAAAGATTCAAACTATGAGGAAAGGCTGTAAAGGTTGGGGTTGTTTTCTCTGTAAAAAAAGATGCTTGTCAAGGGACATGATTACTCTTTACAAGTACATCAGAGGGCATTTAAACCATTAACAAGGGATCTTTTGTCCCATAAAACGGATCAACACTCCAAAAGCCACCCCTTTAGATTAGATGAACAGAACTTTAATTTGAAGCAGTTTAGGTGGTTCTTCATGGTCAGTGCAGTGATTTTGTAGAATGTCCTGCTGAGTAATGTTGTAATGAAAGATTCTGTTAATGGCTTTAAAAGTGGCTTGAATGATTTCTTAGACAATCATGTCAAAGGCTATTGTGATAATAAAATCTACAATTAGTGGTGATATTGTATATATTGTATATGTATATATATTTTTTTATATATATATATATATATATATATATATATATATATATATATATATATATATATATATATATATATATATATATATATATATAAAAAATTAGTAAATGTACATGTTTAGACAGTCAGTAAGGGTCTGTGGTAATATTGTTACTGATTGGCGTCTCAGCCTTGCTCCTTTTGTCTGGAAGATATTTGGCTATAATATTTCTGTTTACCAACACATCACAACTCCTATTCCATTCTCTTATATTGAGTAATTGATATGGAATAACTTTTAGCCCTTTCACTGACACCAGATTTGGTACTTTTATTGCCAGACCCTTTTTTGGACATTTTGCTCTCTTTCACTTTAGGAGCCTTTCCTCGGGGGGGGTCTTTTAGCTTACCCAGGAAAAAAAATATTGTTTTTTTTCAGGACAACCTAAACTTTCAAAGTAAACTAGAATTTTGGTGCAATTCTGATGAATCCAAAATGGGTAAACCCTTTCCTAAAGTTATCATTTCTTTATACAGATGTGTGAAATTATTGAAAAATTACCTCAAAGCTTCCAGTCTACAGCATATAATTTCTACAGGCCATTAGATAAGCAGATAAAACATCCTAAATATCCTATCCTAAAATCCTAATTTACCCTAGTAACCATGTATTTATTTGAATAAGAGACTGAAATATGAAGAGGAGAGGACGTGAATAGAAATATGAGTAATAAAAAAGAAGCAATAACAAAACATTTGTAGCCTTACAGGACATTTTTTTAGATGGGGTCCATAAGCCCCATTAGAAAACTGGAAAAAGTCAGAAAAAAGGTCAACTAATTAAAAAAACTATATATAAAAAAAAAAAAAAATCACGAAGACCAAAAGTTGCTTAGACTTGGCCATTCTATAAAATACTAAAAGTTAGCTTAAAGGTGAACCACTCCTTTAAAACATTTTCATGCAAGCATGGAGTACCTACAGGTAAAGGGTTAATGAATCATCCTCTAAAAATAGCTGACCACTTATTTTAACTAACTGAACATTTCTAAAATATTTTATTTTTTATTTTTATAGTGTCTCAGAGCCATACAATAAAGCTGAATTGTCTATGAAAACATGCTGCTGTTGTAAAGATTATTTTTTGTATTTTTTTTTTTTAAATAGAGAAGAAACAGAGAGAATTATTAAACTAAAACTGCGGGATATCCTGAGAGAGAGTGATTTGGAAAACATAACATCCAAGGAGGTAAATTAATGGACAAAGATACTATAATATATAATATGTAATATATATACGTATGTATGGAATAATGGCATTTTTTTTAATAAAGGCTATGGAACTCAGTGGTGACTCCTCATTCTCCTATTTTAAAGCAGGAGGCACATAGTGTCTGATAAGACATACATTTTACTGTGTCATATTACATTACTTAGCACCAATTATAGCTGCTTATATATTTACTGCCTCTATGGACATATATATTTAAAATTTAAATGTACATTTACATTTCTAATCTTGCAAAAATTACTAATATACTAAAAATATTCCCCCATAACAAAGTGTAAACAAAGTTTTTGATTATAGAAACTAATCTCACTCTAACATCTTGTTCTCTGATTTACATGTAAGAGTTTATCTCTGTTGATCCGTGTCAATAAAAATGAATCCTGTGATTCAATGATAGCAAAACATGAAAAATCCCAAGGGAGTGTATCATATTGTCTGACTCCAATTTAAAGGGCAAAGCTAAAAGACCACAAAAAGTTATTGTTGGTTTTCAAAATCAATTATACAGTTTATTTTACACACATCTTCCTAATTTTACTCAATTCTTGACAAAAAAAACAGTGTTGATATATATTTACAGTTAAATCAAACAAGTGAAACTTCCAGCTGGTTTTTGTTTCCATAAATGTGTTCTAATTTTGGGCCTATTTCCTATATACTGTACTATACAGTATATAGGAATATTTTTTTTATAATTTTGGTAATTGCCGTAATATACCTATTATATTCTGCAATAGGTACGCATTCACTTTTTTCTCACTTCTTTTCTTCCTAATGTTTTTTCAATACTTTTTTGCCTTTAAACCTTGTCTATTGCTTTATTTTCATATCCCTTCACCTAAAATCGAATGTTTTCTCCTTGTTGCGGAAATTCTTCCTCCCTAGTGCAGTTTCCCTTTCCATGGAGTTTATTATTCATCAACTGTCTTAAAGAAGGTGGAGGTTGTAATCATAACCATACCTTCTTGCCTAATTACCAAATCCAAAAAAATCCAAAATCCAAATCCAAAAAAATATATAAACTTCAAGCTTCTGTTAATCCTTCCCATACATTGGGACATCGTCTTTATAACGCTTCTAAAATTTGATATGGTCCTTTTCTACCAAAGGCCAGCAAACAGCCCTGCATAAATTGGTGCAAAGGGAGTTCCCGTAGCTGTTAAAATTCCTTATTTTAAGATTCAAAAAAGTTGTGTTTTAAAATAAAATCTATTAATAAACCTAAATATTTTTTTATATAAATAATTTTGTGCCCAACTCATCTCTGTAAAGTTTTATGATTCCTTGCTTCTTCCCTCCTGTATCCCTGTACTGTAACCAAAGTACTTAATTGTGTGCACCAGCCTTCACGGAGCCATTTTTTTAAGGCAAATTTTATTCATTTTAACAAACAAAACAAAATAAAGCAAGTAGCAAACAAACAAATCTTATACAGCAGTGTTGAACTGGTGTCTGATCAAATACAGCATTGTATGGATTGCAGGTTATTGTCACCAAAAATTGGATATATCAAAACACATCGAAAGTTTTGTGTTCTTCTGTAATGTGTTGTACCCTCTTCAATTTGGTTTCCGGTATGCACACAGACTGCATTGTGCAGAATTACAAATGATCTTCAGGTTACCAAAGCCAAAAGCCAAATGGTTGATCACTCTCTCCTGATGCAAATTCTGCAAATAACTTGGCTCTCTTCTTACCTTTCTAACTGATAATTCACTGGAACTTATGCTAACAAAACCTCATATCCAGTTTCTCTTAATTGAGGGGTACCACAAGGCTCTGCACTTGGTCTGTTGATGTTCTCCCTGTACATTCTGTCTTGGGAGATTTCTTGCACTCATTTTGCTTTAATTTGGCTTTAATTATCATCTGTATGCTGATACCTAAATATATTTATCAACCCCTGTATTAACAGCTGAAACTGACATTCAAATCTCTAACTGCCTTCTAGCAATCAAACTGAACCTATGCCACCTTAAACTCAACCTAACAAAAATTTAACTAATCATCTTTACACCTAAGCCTGGTCCTACTCCCCCATTTACTATCTGTATTGATGGCATGCTCATTAACCCTGTCAACTCAGCATGTCTGGGGGTAATCTTTTTGTCTCATCTCTTTTCTTCTCTGACTATATTAACACCATGGTCAAAACCTGTAACTTTTATTTTATATTGCCAACATCTGTCCACTTCTCCTGCCACAGCTAAAACACTCATGCATGCTCTCATCCTATCCCGACTAGATTACTAACTGGCCTTCCATATCTCCATAGCTCCACTTCCATATCTCCTCACTACAGTCTATATTAAATATTGCTGACCGAATTATCCTCTTCTCATCCCCTGCTTAAGTCTTTATCATGGCTTCCCATAAAACAAAGAATAACATACAAACTCCTCCTTATAATCTTCAAAGCCATTCATTCATTTGCACAGCACTACATCTCTTCTCTTGTCTCTCCATGTGTTTTTTTTGCCGACACCTTCCCTCCTCTCAGAGTCACCTCTTGGTTGCACACTACTATTGCTATTTCTCCCCTTAAACCCTTCTGCCTTGTTGCTCCTTATATTTGGAATGCCATCCCTAAATTCCTCTGGAGAGAATCCTTCCTCAGTCTCTTTAGAACTAAACTCAAAGATTACCTCTTGGAGGACTTGTATAATACATGAACTGGGAACTGGTCATTCGCTGTAACCTACAGCATTTAATATCCCCCCTTTGTGTCTGTAAGTTACCCTCCCATTTGGAGTGTAAGCTCTATGGAGCAGACATCCATCCTCTTGTCTCCTTGACACTAAGCTCTTAATCTTTATTGTAACTGTACTTTGTATTTATTTGTTTTGAATGTTGTACTTATTTATATTTATTATTGTAATTACCCCCTGTTTGTTCTGTAAATGTATTTTTCTGCTGTATAGTGATTTGTTCTTAAAGGGCATGTAAAGTCTAAAATAGGATAAGGCTAGAAATGCTGTATTTTGTATACTAAATATAAACATGAACTTACTGCACCACAAGCCTAATCAAACAAATAATTTATGCTTTCAAAGTTGGCTACAGGGGGTCACCATCATGTAACTTTGTTAAACATCTTTGCAAGACTAAGACTGTGCACATGCTGAGTGTGGTCTGGGCTGCTTAGGGATCATCATAAACAAAGCTGCTTGAGTTCTGCATGGCTGGGAAGTATGGCGGGGGCTCCCCCTGCTGTTCATAAGTATAATTGTTTCCCTGCAGAGCAGTTAGGGACCATCTGACAATTCCTATCCACAGCAGTAAATAAAGGAAGAATTTCACTGCATACAGTCAGGTTTCTTATAAAAACGGTACACATGTTTTTATTAAAGTATATTTGAGATAGGTTTATTTTTCATTAAAGAAAGTAAAAATGGCATTTTATTTTTTTGCCTTTACATGCCCTTTAAGTAGAGCTATACAAATAAAAGTATACTTACATACATACATACATACATATGACAGTATAGAACTAGTCACACCACACTGAGAATGGGGATTACAACTCCAGGGAGTCTGGATCATACCAGGCCCCCATACAAACTTCATGTGCCCCCCTTGTTTCATACATTAGTTTAATAAGAGGGAGAGCTCCATCCACTAACTGCCTCCAGAAAGTGAACTGGGGTGTCCCTCATCCAGTGCACTATTACCAGTTTCTTGGCATAAAACGTGAGGGGGTCCAGCTGAATTCTGGCCAGGTTAGTGTGTAGTACATTGCCTATTAGTCTTATTAAGCAGTCAACTGAGTCAACCATCAGTGTCATGCTTAGCTTGCTGGCCAGAGTCTCCATTGTGGTAGACCTAAATTCCTTTATAGGGGGGCAAGACCAGGCCAAATGGAAAAAGTTGGCACCTGGAGAATTGAATTGTGGACAGAGGCTATCCTGCCTTTTACTCACACTTTTTTTTTATAGGGTGTTATGTAAATTTGAGAGAAATTAAGATTTGTAAATTATACGCAGTATCTATGGCTTCCTCCTATTGCTCCAGATTGAGACCAGAAATCGCCTGCGTCTAAAGGTGGTGGGGTTGGACAAAGGGTGGTTTAACAGTTCAATGATCTGTCTATAAAGCCTAGACAGGAGTTTAGCTGGAGAGGGGGAGTAATGGATACTATCAAGAGCAACTATAAACCTATACTGTGAAACTGTGCCTGAAGGCATGCCTAAAGGTGGCCATACACGGGCCGGTAAAAGCTGCAGATAGACCGACTCGGCATCTTATTGGCCCCCCGACGGGCTTCCCCGATCGAGATAGATCTCGATCGGATGGGACTAAAAATCCCATCGGATCGCAGCCGCATCTGTTCGTTGATGCGGTCCTGCGATCCGACCGCCCGTTACCATTTGTTAGGATCCGATCGTTGGGGCCCTAGGGCCCACGATCGGATTAGCCCAATATCGCCCACCTTAAGGTGGGAATATCGGGGAGAGATCCGCTAGTTTGACGACACGACAAACGAACGGATCTCTCCGTGTATGGCCACCTTTAGCTGAAAGTACCTATAGATTTGCACCTGCTGATCTAGTAACCTTCCTTGCAGGTCTTGGTATATAGGAGATTGTGCATTGGGTACAAGGTCAGAAAGATTTTTAGTGCCCAGATGTGGCCATTATACAAACTCTGGTAAATCATATAGGTGGGGAAGGAGTGAGTTGCCCTACAGTGTGAGGTGGAGAGATAGATGTGGTAGGGAGTGGTTTATGAGCTTCAGAGCTGTGGCCCATGCATATGTGGAGTCTTTAGTGTGTCAGGCAGGGTAGCCATTTCAGAGGGTCACCTGAAAGGGCATTAGGATGAAAAGGGGTTAGGAGAGAAACACATAATATATATTTGGGAGGCTAAATAGTAAAAATAGAAAGTCCAAGTCCCCTTTAGGTATTAGCTGCGGTTAGTCTCTTAAGAGTAAGTTTTTAAGGGTTAGAGACAGGGAGTCGATTATGGGGTCTAAATTGAGCTACATAAAGGAATGGTAGTCTGAGTGTACACAAATTTACCAGTACAGAGCAACATTACCTAATATTTTAATTACTTTGATACACTTTCATTTTTTGATGTTACTGTTCCTTTGATATGTTATTTATACCATAAGTTGTGCAAGTTGATGGAGAATTACCAAGAAGTATGTGTGGGAAGTAAAATTAGTATTACCAATATATTGTTCTGTATTATAGGCAAAAAAGGTGCACTGGGGAAATTCTTGTCTTTACAAAGCTTCTGGAATATGCATTACGTGCATATTGAAACACTTGTATTTAAACAATGCCTCTCAATAATGTACTTAATAAATGTACTTATCTGTTAACAATATATAAATGTGATAAACCCTTATAATAATGTAATTTTTTTATCCACTGACCATAACTTAAGTAACAATCGTATAAATGCATCAAGATAACATCGGTAAAACATACATTAAAGCTGAATTTAACACCTAAGATAAGTACTTAAGTAAGAAATCCAGCATGCATACTTTTTTAAATAAATAAGCCAAATTATTCCTTCAACGTTGTGGTAAAACTGTGAGTAGCCTGGAATGACAGCTGAATAGTATGACAACAGGTAAAATGTCTACCTAATGGTGTTTTTTAAATTCATATTAAGATTAGCCACATGTTCTCTAATTTTAGATTTTTACATGTGGATAGTACATCCCACAAGATGAAGTCTGCAAACTTTACACTATTCAGCAGATATACCACATATTGGTTATAACATTTTATAATACTGTGTTTTTCATTAAATACGTCTTTTGTTCCTTTAGTGCTTATAAACTGTTTGTAGTCAATTAAAGTTATACACTAGTTTGACTGCAGATTTCTGCTGCAAATATCACTCTTAAATTAAACAAACAAGGTTGTACCGAATTTTGAACATTTAGATAGAAAGGATTTTAGTACTCTCAAAATATTTTACAAGATATTTATGCCTCATTGAGGCGCTGGGTTTACCATCCGTAAATAATATATTACAGTTTTGCTAATTACGGTGAATTGCCCTTTAGCTGTGAGTCTAACATTTCCCAAGGGACCCGTTCTCTTATATTGTTACAATTATTATTTGCTTATCTTAAAATTGTTACAAAAATATCTTATCAGCTGCTGTGGCTGTTCTGGGCTCTCTGCTAAAAGCCAATTGAGTTTCTTTTTCTGGTTATGCAGTGCAGAGAAAAACGGGACTTTTCAGTAAATATTAGGGACTGCGGGTTGAGCTGTCAAAAGAGGGACTGTCCCTCTAAAAAACGGGACAGTTGGGAGGTATGCTTTTAATACTGGTATTATCAACACTGATACTTCCAGCGGATTTCTACTTTTTAAGCACTCCGTTAATAACGCTCTGTGGGGCAAATTCACTAAGATGCGAAGTTGCGCTAGGCGCAACTTCGCCGCACTTCGCCACACTTCGCCAGGCGTAGTTTCGCCAGGGCTCCGCAAATTCACTAAAATCCGAAGTTGTGCACAGGGGTAGCGTAAGGTTGCGAAGTTGCGCTAGCGTTGATTCGCTATATAAAGCGAAGTTGCGCTAGCGAAGGCTAATTTGCATACGGCGCGAAATTCAAATTTCAATGGAGGAACACGTATCTGCACTACAAATGCCTAGAAAACCTTCAAATCTGCAAATAAAAATTTTATTTTGCCCTACACATGTGCCCACTGTCTAGGTAAGTTGCCATGAGTCAGGAAATGTAGGGGGGAGGAAGGGGAGCCCCAAAAAATTTTCGATCTTTTTCAGCCTATCAGCCATCATGTAGAAAACACGCCAGTGTTTTTTGGGACTTAGAAAAAAAATTGACTTTTTTTGAAACAATCCCTATCTACTCTATTGCGCTTCGCCAGGTCTGAGGTGGCGAAGGAAGTCTAGCGTAAAAGGTAGCGGTCAGTACACTGCGCAAGTTAGTGAATTTGCGTAGTTTCGTCGCTAGCGAAGATTCGCCTGGCGTAAGGTTGCGAAGTAACACTAGCGAAACTACGCCAGCGTTCGTTAGTGAATTTGCGCAGTAGCGAAAATGCCAAACGCTAGCGAATTAACGCTAGCGTTCGGCGCTTCGCGTCTTGGTGAATTTTCCCCTGTGTGTGTGAGTTATCTCATCATGTGCTTTTGTTGATGCAAATTTGCGGGTTTAACTATAGCAAATAATTTATGAACTTGATATACAAAATTGTAACATGCTGTCCAGTATATTAAAACATACACTGTTTACATGATGTTAAATAACAGGGCATTCATTTTCAAGGAATTGAGAGTTCATTGGGACTTGAGAGTAGACATCTTGGATTTTTAAGCTAAATACTTAGAAGTCTAAATTGAATGGTCATTTGAACAAGCATTAATTTAACTGCAATCACTTTATTTACTAGGAAAAAGTATATGGAACCATAAATATATAATTAAATTTGTCACTTTGATTACATTATGTTATTTTTACATATATAGGATTTACAGAAATGGAGTGATCAATTCATTTTTGAACAGAAATGTATGGTTGATGTATCACCTTCATAATAGGGTTAACTATCAGGCATTCATTATGAGGCTTCTCAAGTATAGTATAATGAACGTTACTATTCACAGATTACATAAACTATACCCCTGGCATGTTTGCTTTGGTTGACATGATTTAAGTATTTAGATGAGTAGATTGAGGTAGAAATCAAAATATAATTTCAAAACTGAACTAACAAAAACTCCTGAACACCACCACATGTACTGCCCCCTTGAGGCTTTGCATTTACTGCAGTTACACATTTCTTAATAACCTCTTAGAAGCCCCAGCCAAATATGGCAAAATGGTATCCAAGTTGCATAAATGTTTAATTTATTTTTTCTTCTCTCCTTTTTTGGCCAAACCTACAGGTACGTAGTGCTTTAGAGCAGCACACACTCTGCGCACTGCAGGACTACAAAGAGTTTATAGATAATGAGATGATAATTATCCTTGCCCAGATGGACAGACCTTCTGAGATCTTTCCATATCTTTATCTGGTATGGACATCTGTTTAAATATATCTGTTAGTTGTTACGGTTCTCTATAAGTCTATAATTCTATTAATTAATATTTAACATAATATTTCTTATAACCCCAAAAGAATACCTATATACTGCCATTTAACTTATTGACAATACAGCTGTCTAAATCAAAGCAATGATCTTTTAAATGGATATGTATTAAAGGATAATTGTGACTTTTATATTCATCCTTCCCTTAAATTATATTGTCAAAGAAAAAAAAATGTTTAAATCTTCTTATCTATCTTCTTATCTTCTTTTCTATCTTCTTTCGTATTAAAAATGTCATTATATCAGAGCTATATATTAAGCTGAAATGAAATATGTGCGTGTCCTTTCATTGTCCCACAGGAAATGGTCATAACTGTAAAGGTGGCCATAGAGGTTACAATTACGATCTTACCTGGAAAAGATCTTTTCAGGAAAAATTGTTTGTTTCAATACACACACACATGTGGAGCTGAATCATCAGATATACAGGTAGAAACAATAGAATTCTGTATCTGACAATTCAGCACTAACAATGGCTGATGTTTCGGGCGCCTTCACAGGTGCCCATCTAAATTTTTTAGGCCAACCGGATCGACTAGCCGTCCAATATCCAAGTTTTCTGCCGATTATCGGTTGGCTCGTCTCCCACCATACACGCACCGGATATCGTATGAAAATGTGTTTTGTACAATATTATCGGTGTGTCTATGGCCACCTTTAGTGACAAGCAGAACTCTGCAGTTGCGGCTGAAGCTCATGTCCCACCCATGTTTCACTCCCTATGGAATTGTGATTAGTGGAGCTTCAAGTTTCATCCTAAAGGTGGCCATACACGGGCAGATAAAGCTGCCGATATCGGTCGTTTGGACCAATTTGACAACTTATCTGCCCGTGTATGGGTTTCCGACAGGTCTTCCCGATCGATATCTGGCCACGATATCGATCGGGAAGGTTTGATTTTTACCCGACCTACCCGTCGGAGCCCCTTGGCATATCGTAATTCGATCGTTCGGCCATACGGCCGAACGTTCGAATTACCCCAAAATAGTCATGCTGTTAGTGGCATATCGGGGAAAGATCCGCTCTTTCGGCGATGTCGCCAAACGAGCGGATATTTGAGTCTATGGCCAGCTTTACTGTACTGTGTCCCAATATCAGCTGTAATCTCATTCCCAGGACTTTAATTGGCACATCTTTTACTGTGTTTCCATTAATGCAGTAGCTCATGGATACTATGGTGTGTTGAAGTTCTCCATTCAACCTTAGTGTGATTTAATAGCAACAGTCAGTGGATCCCTTTCTAATGTACTATTGTAACTAGGTGACCTTCCAGCTGTCAGAGAACTGACTAGCTTTAAATAGAAAAAAAATATTTCTGTGACAGATGGAGGGCTACCTACTCGCATGTCGGAACATGCTTTTTTTTTTTCTTTATCCATCATTAGAACTGCCTCCACTCTTCCTTGAAAGTAGTTATTCAGAGACAGCTGGGGGGCTACTGTATGATATGTACTACTGAATAATGACACATTCCTCCATGTGAGTAGTGCCCCTAGCACTTTTGGGGGGATTCAAACACCCATGCAAAGCATAAGGGCCCCCCATTTCTGCATGAGGGCACTTCTGATAAAAATTATTAGGCAGCCCCCATTATTCATGTACGCCCAGCTAGAATCCTTAGCCATGTTCACTTGCATTTCTTTATTCCTGTTCTTTATATCCCTTTACTACACCATTTTGTCTCCCTTTTCTTGTTCCTTCTTCTTTCAACCATTTTCCCTTGCATGTACTTCTGTAAGGGGACGTGGTCCCCGGGTCTGTTTGTGCATGCGTGCACTTTGGTATACAACCTGATGCAGCTAGGTGTCTGTATTCATGCTTGCTATGACTCCTGGCATGCGTTGTGAAGCATGCAGCAGCATGGTAACGTCTTTTCCCTTGCCTAATCCTTTTCTGCACTTCGCTTTTGGAATTCTCTCTGCCGTGTTCAGGTTCCCTGTCGATCTTCAAGCAGAATGTTCTAGGGCCCCAACAGGTGTCGACAGGGGTCTCCTGTTTCACTAAAGATGGTTTTCTCAAGCAGTTAAGGGCCCCTGGTTAACAATCTGTTACAGTTAGCTTGGGCCGACATGGAGCCCAAATACACTTAAGCAAACTGGCTGCAGAAGTGTCCTGGAAGCAATAGTAGCTGCTTTTTGGCAAGGTCTAAACAAAGATCTCAAAGTTGAGAGAGCACACCCAAGATCTTTCTTCACAGTATGAGGAACTGGTGTCTTTAATAATCTGAATAATCAATAGGTTGAAGGAGAGGCATTCACTGAAGTCATGTGCCGATAAGCCTGTTTAGATTCAGTACCTGCTTCTGACTCTTCGGTTCATTCTTCCCATTTGAAGAACCCATGCAGCTCAGAGCCACTTGTCTGTCCCCAGAAGAGAGAACTTGAATAATATGTGCTGGGCTATGCCTTTACTGTGGTCAAAGTGGTCATCTCCTTGAGACCAAGACCAAGCAACAGGGAAACTTTTCCACCAAGTGAGGTGTCTCCCCCGGGCAAAGTCATTTCATTCCCAGATAATTCATATTCCAGAAGCTTCGGCTCCGCTTCCTTGCCAAAAGTGTCATCCTTGTCAAGCCCTTCTGATGTTTCTTTCGTATAGCAGTGTGGCTTTACCTCCACTCCTCTCAAGCTGCAACATTCTGCCCAGGCGGTTGATGACATCCTTAGATTTTCTTGGTTAAGACTGCATAACTGTCATAAACTGGGCGACAGGTCATCTCTGTGCTTGAAGCCCATCCTGTCTGTCCTATTGCATTTCATTTTCTGCTCTCCCAGTTCCTGTGTCTTCTATTGCTCATAGTTCCATAGAAGAATGCTGAGACTGTACCTCCACACACACCGTATGATTGTGTTTTGGAATCGTACCCCCCATGGGTAGAACTTATCCTCTATCCCTAGGGATTTGCCAATTTTTACAAGAGATTTATCACAGGGTTCTCACAAATTGTTGCTTCCATTACAACCCTCACCCAAAAGAGTCCAAAGTCTCATGGTCAATAATCCTTTGAAGTGATAAAACTTGGCTTCAGCTCTGCTTCTGTTTTAGGGCCATCGATGATGGGGAGATTTGTTGCTCATGGAAAAAATTACCGCGGGTGACAAATCTCCAATGAAGAAGCATTTTCTGGAGATTTGTCACTTGCAGTTATGCATTTTTATTTCAGGTAACAAATCTCCAGAAAATGCTTCTCCACCATCAATAATTGAAAAAGAGCAATAACTGAAAGCACTCTGTTAAAACCTACTCTTCAGGAAGTCATGCAAAGTTTCTTTGCTAGCTTCAGGAAACTTCGGAAGATTTCAATTATTGCTGGTGAAGAAGCATTTTCAGGAGATTTTTTTGCCTGCAATTGTGCATTTTTATCATGGGCAACAAATTTTCCCGTCATGACCCTCAATCCACTCAGATACAGTACCTCTCATCCTTTTGTTCTTGAATTTGATGGCTCTGAGACAGTAGTAGGAGACATTCTGTCTTAGCAAATCAACTTTCAAGGACATTTTCATCCCTAAGCTTTTTTCATTCACAGACTCTCTCTTGCTCATAGACCTTATGAGACTAGCAATCATGAACTGTTGGCTGTGGAGAAGTGGCGGCACCTACTGGAAGGTTGCATTCAACCTATCGCCACTTTTACTGATCATAAAAACTTAGAATACATTTCTTCTGCTAAAAGATTAAACTGACATCAGGCCCGTTGGGGATTCTTCTTTTCCAGATTTAATTTTATTATTTCCTACAGACTTGGTTCTAAGAATGTGAAAGCTGATGCCTTATCCAGATCTCTGATTTCTGAGGAGTTTTCTACCGTTGTTTACTTTAGAATCTGCCTGTCCCAATTATACCTTGGTCTGCTTTTTCTATTGACTTTATTGTTGATTTGCCTAAACATTCTGATTTTACTGCAATCCTAGAGGTAGTTGACTATTTCTGTAAAATGGCTCATATTGTCCCCTTCCTTCCAATAGTTTCCTAGACCTTGTCAAAGAAATGTATTGATTTTATGGCATCCTGTCCCCCATTGTTTATGAATGTGGGGATCACTAGGTTTCTTGCTTTTGGCAAGCCGTTTACAAGCTTCTGGGGATCAGCTTAAATTTTTCTTCAGCCGATCACCCGCAAGTATTAGCAAGAACAAGAGAACTAATCAAGATTTGGAACAATTTCTGTGCTGCTTTATTTTACAGAAACATGACAACTGTTCTGAATGCATTCCCTGGTCTGAGTTTGCCCACAGTAACCTTAGACACAGGTCTTTTGCCTTTATGTTTTTCACATATAGACTCAATCCTCTTACTCAACCCCCTACTCTAGTCAAAAGTGGAGGTTTCTGCTTCTGAAGCTATCATTTGTGATTTCCAAAGTATCTAGTCCCAAGCCCTTCAAGCTCTGGTTAAGTCTTCTGCTCGACAGAAAAGTTCAATAGACTCCTTCCATGTATCCCTCCTCAAGCCTGTGGTAAAAACTGTTTTTTTTATATTTAAGTTTGAAAACTGACAAAGGGATTGACAAATTGTCCGTTTCTCAGGTGCCCCCAGACATGTGACTTGTGCTTTGATAAACTTTAATTCACTATTTACTGCTGCACTGTAAGTTGGAGTGATATCACCCCTCCATTTCCCCCCACCCCCATCAGCAGAACAATGGAAGGTGACCAGCTCCCTGACACAAGACAACAGCTCTCTGGTAGAAATAAGAATAGCATTCAATAGTATAAGTCCAAGTCCCACTGCAACTCCTTCAGTTACATTGAGCAGGAGAAACTGTTAAATATCTTAACTGAAAGCAGTTTCTTGCTGTCTGTTTGACCCATTGCCTGTTGCTGACTGCACTTCGGTCTAATCCTTGTTTGTATTCTGCTATTGTAATTCTCTCTGCCATGATAGTAGAATGCTGGAGTTTATAATTTAATGAGAAACTAGTAGAAAAGAAGCATTGCACATTCTTAATATCAGAGGTATAAAAGCCAGCATTACATGTGGAGCAGGTAATCTTTCTCACATAAGTTTTCTCTTGTTTGACTGCAGCTACATCCCATAATAAGTACCTGGTTCTTTTTTTGCAGGGCTCTGAGTGGAATGCATCTAATCTGGAAGAACTTCAGAAGAACAAGTGAGACTCTTTTAACTGACACAAATATAACTGTCCTATTCTATCATCATCATCATTTATTTATATAGCGCTGTCAAGATACGCAGTGCTTATTCTATGACTACTTTTAGCAATTTCATGTTGTTTTAATTACACTTCTATACAAAAAAATATTAATCATTATCTGTCTAATTGTTTTTCTATATTTATACCCATCTCACATATTCTAGGGTCAGTCATATTCTAAATGTCACTCGAGAGATTGATAACTTTTTCCCTGAGCTTTTTATGTACTTGAATATCCGAGTTCTAGATGAGGAGAACACAAATCTCATGCAATACTGGAAGGAAACACATGCTTTCATCACTACTGCCAGGTAATGCACCAAGACAAAAATGTATTCAACATTTCTGTACAACAATAATATATGGTACAATACTAATAAAATAAGTTAGGTAATGTTTTGGTATGTCATCAGTGGACACAGATATCTTGTTGCTGGGCCGTAGCTGGACAGGAAAGTTTAATTTAATTGCAGGTACTGCTAAATAAGAGCATATGTAAAACTGAAAGCTTAGTTACTGGCAGCAAATAGCTACGGTGCAGTTGGTTAAAACACAGAATAGGGTCAGCTGAGGGACAGGGAAACATCTGTTAAAAAGAGATAAGAATTAGGTACAGTATGAATTGGGAAAAGTTCATTCGACCTTTCTAATAAATATATATATATATATATATATATATATATTTATATATATATATATATATATATATACTTCCATGTATCTGCACATGCCATTCAAATCAGTAATGGACGGGTGCTCACCAATATATTTATGGTTCACAGGTAGAGAGTACTCACGGCTCAGTTTTCATAAAAAAAAAAATTAGAAGACCTTTATTCCTCCAACCAGATCAACGATGACGGTCATCGTTTAGACATGTGATTGGAGGAATAAAGGTCTTCTAATTTTTTATGAAAACTGTGCCATGAATGCTCTCTAACTGTGAATATATATACAGTATATATATATATATATATATATATATATATATATATATATATATATATATATATATATATATATATATACCATCGAAAAAAAGCCGCACTTGCAGGTCTTGTATAGTGGTAGAAAAGAAGTTATTTATTCACTCAACGCTTCTGCCCTGTCTTCAGGAGTTACAAACCAAAAACAAACAGTGACTAATAAACCCCCCAGTTGGCGGTCGTGTTGTAATTTGTGATGTCATAACCTCATTTGTGAACATCCTATCCCTATGCGCCATGGAGTGTCAGAAAAACAATACTTTCTATTGCAAATTGTACCCTCCCTTCACCGTGGGAAAATGAGTTTAAAAACACGAAAAAGGGTCCAAGACCCTTTGTAGCACCATCCATCTATTGCTTAACAGAATCATATTACATTGCTCCTTACCCGCTGTGAGGAAGTCCAGCCTTACTGTTTACACCATTGTACCCCTTCAGTGCCGGTGAGGTCCAACGTACGACTCCCCTATCTCTTGCGTGTGGTCCCCATGGTAACTAGCAGTAGTTTTGTATCCAGACCTTGCCGTTTGTGATGCTTACCACATTACACCGTCCCCCCCCCGAATGCAGGTAGTCCCAACCGTAAGGGACACCCCAGGCAGTGCTTCAACTGTAGGCTATTACCGTTGCTTATGGGCTAGTCTGTTGGTGTGCATCTGTCACTCGGTCAATTTCTGGTGCTAACTCCTTTGTCAACCAACCGCTTACATAGGGGTTAAGCCACATCATGGACTTCCTCCAAGTCCCATTAGTATTCCAAATGAACTTCTAGCTAGTGAATTTATAGATGTAGTGGTAGTGTTGTTTGTGTTTGCACTTTGAAAAAGGCTGAGAAGTCAGCCGAAACGTTAGTTGCGCCTAAAGGGCATCTATAATAAATATTTTTCTTTATTTTTCCACTAAGTACTATGAGTGCTACTTCCTTTATTTCAAACTTTACTGATGTTTGCACCCAGGCCCTCAATATTGCATTTTCGTGAGTGCCAATAATTTGCCTACTATATATATATATATATATATATATATATATATATATATATATATATGCGCCACCGACTACGAACGAGGCCCTGTATAAAACTGGTCATATCAGGCGCATACCAGAGAGCGCTACCGGCGTGATTCTCATCGGTCTCGTGAACGTACACAATCGAATCTTATGGATAAGGATGAACTCACTCCACCGGCCCCTTTTTTAGATGGAGGAGACAAAGAAAAAGAACAAGGAGCAAATTGGTCTCAAAGCTAAGAGTAGGTTTGTTCCACCTACAACCTATCAAGCAGTGGAGACCTACATACAAAAAGTGAAACTTGAGATAGATAACTTACAAATGCATACCAACAAAGAGAATTACAATCTGTCTAAATCTGAATCTATTGCCCTTAGGGAATTGACCAATATGTCCAGCATCACAATCAAACCCTCTGATAAAGGGGGTGCGATTGTGATTATGGACACGGATAAATATATTGGGGAGATTGCACGACAACTGTCTGATCAAAATGTATATACTTGTCTATCAAGTGATCCCACCTTGAGTTTCAAGGGTGAGATAGATGGGTTGCTGAGACATGCGTTGGAGGAGGGTGTGATTACTCTAGCTACATTTAAATACATGCAGGTTGATTTCCCTGTGATCCCTCTTATTTACGTTTTACCAAAGATACACAAAGACCCGGTGAATCCTCCGGGTAGGCCGATAGTAGCCGGCATTGATTCATTAATTAATAATTTAGCAGTGTTGCTGGATAGGGTACTTAGCCCCCTGATACAAAAAACAAAGTCATATTTGAGGGATACCTCTGATTTCCTGGGGAAACTTGATGCACTAGGGAATGTTGAGGGAACAATATGGCTTGCGACACTAGATTCTGTAAACTTCCTTGATGTTCAGATAATCCGTACCCAAGACATGTTCCATTGTAAAGGTTGTGCACAGTGTCGTTTTGTGCTTACAGGAGTTATAACATTAGGGGTCATCATTCTTGTGACACGAGCTATGTTGTTTATATGTTGGTATGTCCATGCAATTTGATCTACATAGGGGAAACCATTCAGAAGATCAGGGATAGATTCTCCCAACATAGATCCACAGTGAATACGAAAAATTCTATTTTACCTGTTTCAAAACATTGTTTAGAAAAGATTCAGGGTGATACAACATGTACCCCACGCAAGGAGAGGGGGCGACAGAATCATGTTGTTGAAAAGGACGGAGGTACAATGGATTCATCGATTAAAATCATTAAATAGGGACTTTGACTTACATCTGTTTATTTGATATCAACACCCACTGACCTATTTGGTGATTATAATAATAGGTAATTAAATATCTTGTGGCCAGGCCGAAAGAATAATAATACATATGCTGTATTGATAGTAACATTTTGGACCCTGTATAAAATCAATGAATATCTACCATGTATGTTAATCCCGAGATACTATAGATGGAATGTAGCCAATAACCAATATGGCGTGTGTTAATTCAATGGGTGGATGCGCGTGTGCTCGCTTCTGTGACGCACCGATGCTGTGGCGTAGTTGCATCAGAGTGACCGGGCACGCAGCCTCCGCTATTTCAATGGTGACGATAGACTTCCGGGTCTCTTACTGATTCAATGCGATACACATTGGTGACACGCTTGAGAAAGGGGGCAGGGGACCCCCCGAAACGTCTCCATATAGATGAGTATATCTCTATTGATCATGTTTTTATGATGGGACAATAAATGCTACATTTTAACTATTTGGAGTGTGACTTTGCTGGAACATATATATATATATATATATATATATATATATATATATATATATATATATATATATATATATATATACACAGTGTATATTCTGAAAGTACCACACTCTCACTCCAATGGTCAATGGTGGGTGCTCTGGTCAAATGTAATTAACAGTCTTCAAAGTGGACCAGCACTCCAAAAGACTTTTTTAAATCAAACGGTTTTTATTTAAACATCATCATCGTGTACCCCTTTTCATTTAAACATCACTCGTGTACCCTTTTATTTAAACATCACTCGTGTCCCCTTTTATTTAAACATCACTCGTGTCCCCTTTTATTTAAACATCACTCGTGTACCCTTTATTTAAACATCACTCGTGTACCCTTTATTTAAACATCATGTGTGTACCCGGGGTACACGAGTGATGTTAAGTTAAAACCATTTGATTTAAAAAAGTCTTTTGGAGTGCTGGTCCAATTTGAAGACTATATACAGTTAGGCCCAAAAATATTTGGACAGAGACAACTTTTTTTCTAATCTTGGTTCTGTACATTACCACAATGAATTTTAAATGAAACAACTCAGATGCAGTTGAACTGCAGACTTTCAGCTTTAATTCAGTGGGTTGAACAAGATTGCATAAAAATTTGAGGAACCAAAACCTTTTTGTAACATAATCACTTCTTTTAAGGGGCTCACAAGTAATTGGACAAATTAAAAAACTGAAAATAAAATGTTCATTTCTAATACTTGGTTGAAAACCCTTTGCTGGCAATGACAGCCTGAAGTCTTGAACTCATGGACATCAGCAGACTCTGGGTCTCCTCCTTTTTAATGCTCTGCCAGGCCTTTACTGCAGTGGCTTTCAGTTGCTGTTTGTTTGTGGGCCTTTCTGTTTAGTCTTTAACAAGTGAAATGCATGTTCAATTGGGATCAGATCAGGTCTGATCCCAATTCAAGAATATTCCACTTCTTTGCTTTAATAAACTCCTAGGTTGCTTTGGCCGTCTGTTCTGTGTCATTGTCCATCTGTATTATGAAACGCCTCCCAATCAATTTGACTGCATTTAGCTGTATTTGAGCAGACAGTATGTCTCTGAACACCTCAGAATTCATTTGGGTGCTTCTTTCCTGTGTCACATCATGGATAAACACTAGTGTCCCAGCCATGTACGCCCAAGCCATCACACTGCCTCCACCATGTTTTACAGATGATGTTGTATGCTTTGGATCATGAACTGTTCCAT